>NW_024757816.1:0-12605 GCF_018991925.1 Homarus americanus | reverse complement strand
CCTTTGTTATACTTGATCAGGGGGCTTTGTTATACTTGATTAGGGGACTTTGTTATTCTCGATAAGGGGGTCTTTGTTATACTCGATCAGGGGGCTTTATTATACTTGATCAGGGGGCTTTGTTATGCTCGATCAGGGGACTTTGTTATTCTCGATAAGGGTGTCTTTGTTATACTCGATGAGGGGGCTTTGTTATACTCGATCAGGGAACTTTGTTATACTCGATCAGGGGTCTTTGTTATACTCGTTCAGGCGACTTTGTTATACTCGACCAGGGGACTTTGTTATACTCGATCAGGGGCCTTTGTTAAACTCGATCAGGGTCCTTTGTTATACTCGATCAGGGGACTTTGTTATACTCGATTAGGGAACTTTGTTATACTCGATCAGGGGCCTTTGTTATAATCGTTCAGGGGCCTTTGTTATACTCGACCAGGGGACTTTGTTATAACCGATTTGGAGCCTTTGTTATACTTGATCAGGGGGCTTTGTTATACTCGATCAGGGGACTTAGTTATTCTCGATAAGGGAACTTTGTTATACTCGATCAGGGGCCTTTGTTATACTCGATCAGGGGACTTTGTTATACTCGATCAGGGACTTTGTTATACTCGACCAGGGGACTTTGTTATACTCGATCAGGGGCCTTTGTTATACTTGATCAGGGGGCTTTGTTATACTCGATCAGGGGACTTTGTTATTCTCGATAAGGGGGTCTTTGTTATACTCGATTAGGCGGCTTTGTTATACTCGATCAGGGAACTTTGTTATACTCGATCAGGGCCCTTTGTCATAATCGTTCAGGGGACTTTGTTATACTCGACCAGGGGACTTTGTTATACTCGATCTGGAGCCTTTGTTATACTTGATCAGGAGGCTTTGTTATACTCGATCAGGGGACTTAGTTAATCTCGATAAGGGGGACTTCGTTATACTCGATGAGAGGGCTTTGTTATACTCGATCAGGGAAATTTTGTTATACTCGATCATGGGCCTTTGCTATACTCGATTAGAGGACTTTGTTATACACGACCAGGGGACTTTGTTATACTCGTTTTGGGGCCTTTGTTATACTTGATCAGGGGGCTTTGTTATACTCGCTCAGGGGACATTGTTATTCTCGATAAGGGGGACTTTGTTTTACTCAATTAGTGGGCTTTGTTATACTCGATCAGGGAACTTTGTTATACTCGATGAGGGGCCTTTGTTATACTCGATCTAAGGCGTTTGTTATACTCGATCAGGGGACTTTGGTATACTCGATCTGGAGTTTTTGTTATACTTGATCAGGGGCTTTGTTATACTCGATCAGGGGACTTAGTTATTCTCGATAAGGGGGTCTTTGTTATACTCGATGAGGGGGCTTTGTAATACTCGATCAGGGAAATTTTGTTATACTCGATCATGGGCCTTTGTTATACTCGATCAGGGGACTTTGTTATACTCGATCAGGGGCCTTTGTTATACTTGATTAGGGGGCTTTGTTATACTCGATCAGGGGACTTTGTTATTCAAGATAAGGGGGCTTTGTTATTCTCGATCAGGGGGCTTTGTTATACTCAATCAGAGAACTTTGTTATACTCGATCAGGGGCCTTTGTTATACTCGTTCAGGCGTCTTTGTTATATTCGATCAGGGGGCTTTGTTATACTCGATCAGGGGCCTTTGTTAAACTCGATGAGGGCCCTTTGTTATACTCTATGATGGGGCTTTGTTATACTCGATGAAGGGACTTTGTTATACTCGATCAGGGGACTCTGTAATACTCGATCAGGGGACTTTCTTATACTCGATCAGGGCCTTTGTTATACTCGACCAGTGGACTTTGTTATATTTGATAAGGGGACTTTGTTATACTGGATCATGGGACTTTGTTATACTCGATTAGGGGCCTTTGTTATACTCGATGAGGGGACTGTTATACTCGATCAGGGGACTTTGTTATACTCGATCAGTGGCCTTTGTTATATTCGATGAGGGGGACTTTTATATGATCATGGGACTTTGTTATATGCTCACGATCAGGGCCTTTATTTATTCTCGATCAGGGGACTTTGTTACTCTGCTCTCGACCAGGGACTTTGTTAAACTCGATTAGGGGCCTTTGTTATATGATCAGAACTTATTTATATGATCATGGGACTTTGTTATTCTCGATAAGGGGGTCTTTGTTATACTTTATTATACTCGATCAGGTGACTTTGTTATCTCTCGGTAAGGGGCTTTGTTAAACTCGATCAGGAACTTTGTTATACTCGATGAGGGCCTTTGTTATAATCGTTTTGGGGACTTAGTTATACTCGATCAGGGGACTTTGTTATACTCGATCAGGGGACTTTGTTATATTCGATGAGGGAATTTGTTATTCTCGATTATGGGACTGTTATATTCGTTGAGGGCCTTTGTTATACTCGATGAGGACTTTGTTATACTCGATCAGGGGCCTTTGTTATACCCGATCAGAGGACTTTGTTACACTCGATCAAGGGCCTCTGTTATACTCGTTAGGCCTTTTCTTATTTTTCGATCAGGGCTTTGTTATACTCGATTAGGGGTTTTTGTTATACTCGATGGGACTTTGTTATATTCGATGAAATTTGTTATTCTCGATCATGGGACTTTGTTATACTCGATGAGGGGCCTTTGTTATACTCGATGAGGGACTTTGTTCTACTCGATCAAGGTGTTATACTCGATCAGGGGACTTTGTTATATTCGATGAGGGACTTTTATACTCGATCATGGGACTTTGTTATACTCGATAGGGGCCTTTGTTATTACTCGATCAGGGCCTTTGTTATACCGGTCAGGGGACTTTGTTATAATCGATCAGAGGACTTTACTCTATGAGGGCTTTGTTATCCTCGATCAGGGAACTTTATTATACTCGGTGAGGGACTTTTGTTATACTGGATCAGGGAACTTTGTTTTTACTCGATGAGGGGCTTTGTTATACTCGATCAGGGACTTTGTTATGCTCGATCAGGGGCCTTTGTTATACTCGATCAAGGGCCTTTGGTATACTCGATCAGGGGACTTTGTTATACTCGACCTGGGACTTTGTTATACTCGATTTGGAGCCTTTGTTATACTTGATCAGGGGCTTTGTTATACTCGATCAGGGACTTTGTTATTCTCGATAAGGGACTTTGTTATACTCGATGTGGGGGCTTTGTTATACTCGATCAGGAACTTTGTTATACTCATGAGGGCCTTTGTTATACTCGATCAGGGACTGTTATACTCGACCAGGGGACTTTGTTATACTCGATGAAGGGCCTTTGTTATAATATCTTGATCAGGGCTTTGTTATACTCGATCAGGTGACTTTGTTATTCAAGATAAGGGGCTTTGTTATACTCGATCAGGGGGCTGTTATACTCGATCAGGGACTTTGTTATATTCGATGAGAGACTTTTATACTCGATCATGGGACTTTGTTATTCTCGATCAGGGGCCTTTGTTATACTCGATCAGGGGACTTTGTTATACTCGACCAGGGACTTTGTTATACTCGATCAGGGGCCTTTGTTATACTTGATCAGGGGGCTTTGTTATACTTGATCAGGGGACTTTGTTATTCACGATAAGGGGTCTTTGTTATACTCGATCAGGGGCTTTGTTATACTTGATAAGGGGCTTTGTTATCCTCGATCAGGTGACTTTGTTATTCTCGATAAAGGGGTCTTTGTTATACTCGATCAGGACTTTGTTATACTCGACCAGGGGACTTTGTTATACTCGATCAGGGGCCTTTGTTAAACTCGATGAGAACCTTTGTTATACTCGATCTGGGGACTTTGTTATCTCGATCAGGGGACTATGTTATTCTCGATCAGGGCTTTGTTATACTCGATCAAGGAACTTTGTTATACTCGATCTGGAGCCGTTATACTTGATCAGGGGCTTTGTTATACTCGATCAGGGGACTTAGTTATTCTCGATAAAGGGGACTTTGTTATACTCGATGAGGGCTTTGTTATACTCGATCAGAAATTTTGTTATACTCGATCATGGGCCTGTTATACTTGATCAGGGACATTCTCGATCAGGGCCTTTGTTATATGATCAGGGCTCTGTTATACTCGATCAGGGGACTTTGCTATTCAAGATAAGGGGCTTTCTTATACTCGATCAGGGGCTTTGTTATACTCGATCAGGGAACTTTGTTATATACTCGATCAGGGGCATTTGTTATATACTCGATCAGGGACTTTGTTATACTCGATCAGGCGACTTTGTTATACTCGATCAAGGGCTTTGTTATACTCGATCAAGGAACTTTGTTATACTCGATCAGGGCCTTTGTTATACTCATTCAGGGAGTTTGTTATACTCGATCGGGGACTTTGTTATACTCGACCAGGGAGTTTGTTATACTCGACCTGGGGACTTTGTTATACTCGATCAGGGGCCTTTGTTATACTCGATCAGGGGTTTTGGTATACTCGATCAGGGACTTTGTTATACTCGACCTGGGACTTTGTTATACTCGATTTGGAGCCTTTGTTATATACTTGATCAGGGCTTTGTTATACCCGATCAGGGGACTTTGTTATACTCGACCAGGGACTTTGTTATACTCGATGAGGGGCCTTTGTTATACTTGATCAGGGCTTTGTTATACTCGATCAGGTGACTTTGTTATTCAAGATAAGGGGCTTTGTTATACTCGATCAGGGGCTTTGTTATACTCGATCAGGAGACTGTTATATTCGATGAGGAGACTTTTTATACTCGATCAGGACTTTGTTATCTCGATCAGGGCCTCTGTTATACTCGATCAGGGGACTTTGTTATACTCGACCAGGGGACTGTATACTCGATCAGGGGCCTTTGTTATACTTGATCAGGAGCTGTATACATGATCAGGGGACTTTGTTATTCGATAAAGGGGTCTTTGTTATACTCGATCAGGGCTGTTATACTTGATAAGGGCTTTATCCTCGATCAGGTGACTTTGTTATTCTCGATAAGGGTCTTTGTTATACTCGATCAGGACTTTGTTATACTCGACCAGGGGACTTTGTTATACTCGATCAGGGCCTTTGTTAAACTCGATGAGAACCTTTGTTATACTCGATCTGGGGACTGTTATACTCTCGATCAGGGACTATGTTATTCTCGATCAGGGCTTTCGTTATACTCGATCAGGAACTTTGTTATACTCGATCTGGAGCCTTTGTTATACTTGATCAGGGCTGTTATATGATCAGGGACTTAGTTATTCTCGATAAAGGGGACTTTGTTATACTCGATGAGGGCTTTGTTATACTCGATCCAGAAATTTTGTTATATCGATCATGGGCCCTTTGTTATACCAGTCAGGACTTTATTATACTCGATCAGGGGCCTTTGTTATACTTGATCAGGGCTGTTATACTCGATCAGGGACTTTGCTATTCAAGATAAAGGCTTTGTTATACTCGATCAGGGGCTTTGTTATACTCGATCAGTAAACTTTGTACTCGATCGGGGCATTTGTTATACTCGTTCAAGCGTCTTTGTTATACTCGACCAGGACTTTGTTATACTCGATCAGGGGCCGTTGTTAAACTCGATAGGGCCCTTTTTATACTAGATCAGGACTTTGTTATACTCGATCAGGCGACTTTGTTATACTCGTCAAGGAGACGATCAGGGGCGCTGTTATAATCGTTCAGGGGAGTTTGTTATATTCGATCAGGGGACTTTGTTATACTCGACCAGCGGGTTTGTTATACTCGACCAGGGGACTTTGTTATACTCGATCAGAGACGCTGTTAAACTCGATGAGGGCCTTTGTATACTCCGTCAGGAGACTTTGTTATACTCGATCAAGGGGACTTTATTCATACTTGATCAGGGGCTTTATTTATACTCGATCAGGAACATTGTTGCTCTGCTGGATCGGGGTTTTGTTATACTCGATCAGGGACTTTGTTATGCTCGATCAGGGCTTTGTTATGTCTCGATCAGGGAACTTTGTTATACTCGATCAGGGAACCTTATAATTCTACCAGGGGACTTTGTTATACTCGATGGGGGCGCTGTTAAACTCGATGGGGGCCTTTGTTATACTCGGCCAGGGACTTTTGTTATACTCGATCAGGGCCTTTATTTATACTCGATCAGGGGACTTTGTTATACTCGATCAGGGGAGTTTCTTATAATTCTACCAGGGGACTTTGTTTTACTCGATCAGGGGAGTTTCATATAATTCTACCAGGGAATTTTGTTATACTCGATGAGGAGCCTTTGTTAAACTCGATAAGGGGCCTTTGTTATACTCGACCAAGGGACTTTGTTATACTCGATCAGGGGCCTTTTGTTATACTCCATGAGCGGGCTTTGTTATACTCGATCAGGGGACATTGTTATAGACTTTTAGGGTCCTTTGTTATACTCGAGCAGGGGCCTTTGTTATACTCGATTCAGGGGACTTTGTTATACTCGAAAAGGGGACTTTGTTATACTCGATTTATGGCCTTTGTTATACTTGATCAGGGGACTTTGTAATAGTCGACCAGGGGACTTTGTCATACTCGATCAGTGGACTTTGTTATACTCGATCAGGGGGCTTTGTTATACTCGACCAGGGGACTTTGTTATACTCGATCTGGAGCCTTTGTTATACTTGATCAGGGGGCTTTGTTATACTCGATCAGGGGACATTGTTATTCTCGATAAGGGGGACATTGTTATTCTCAATTAGGGGACTTTGTTATACTCGATCAGGGAACTTTGTTATACTCGATCAGGGGCCTTTGTTATACTCGGTCAGGCGCTTTTGTTATATTCGATCAGGGTGCTTTGTTATACTCGATCAGGGGCCTTTGTTATAATCGTTCAGGGGACTATGTTATTTTCGATGAGGGACTTTGTTATTCTCGATCATGGGACTTTGTTATACTCGATGAGGGGCCTTTGTTATACTCAATGAGGGGACTTTGTTCTACTCGATCAGGGGAATTTGTTATACTCGATCAGGGGACTTTGTTATATTCGATGAGGGGACTTTTTTATACTCGATCATGGGACTTTGTTATACTCGATGAGGGGCCTTTGTTATACTCGATCAAGGGCCTTTGTTATACCCGATCAGGGGACTTTGTTATAATTGATCAGAGGATTTTGTTAAACTCTGTGAGGGGGCTTTGTTATCCTCGATCAGGGAACTTTATTATACTCGGTGAGGGGACATTGTTATACTGGATCAGGGGACTTTGTTTTACTCGATGAGGGGGCTTTGTTATACTCTATCAGGGGACTTTGTTATACTCGATCAGGGGACTTTGTTATACTCGATCAGAGACGCTGTGCGCTCTCGATCAGGGGACTTTTGTTACCTCGACCTGGGACTTTGTTATACTCGATTTGGGGCCTTTGTTATACTTGATCATGGGGCTTTGTTATACTCGATCAGAGACTTTATTCAAGAAAAGGGAGACTGTTATACTCAACCAGGGCTTTGTTATACTCGATCAGGGAGTTTGTTTTATTCGATGAGAGGACTTTTTTATACTTTCGATCATAGGACTTTGATATACTTTCGAAGAGACGCTGTTATACTCCGAGAGGGCCTTTGTTATACTCGATCAGGGGACATTGTTATAGACTTTTTAGGGTCCATTGTTATACTCGAGCAGAGACGCTGGTATACTCGTTCAGGACTTTGTTATACTCGAAAAGGGACTTTGTTATACTCGATTTATGGCCTTTTGTATACTTGATCAGGGACTTGTAATAGTCGACCAGGGGACTTTGTCTTACTCGATCAGTGAACTTTGTTATACTTACTCGATCAGGGGCTTTGTTATACTCGACCGAGGACTTTGTTATGCTACTCGATCTGGGCCTTATACTTGATTAAGGGAGACTTTGTTATACTCGATCAGGGGGACATTGTTATTCTCGATAAAGGGGGACATTGTTATTCTCAATTAGGGGACTTTATTTATACTCAATCAGGAACTTGTTATACTCGATCAGAGACGCTGTTATACTCGTTCAGGCGCTTTGTTATATTCGATCAAAATTGCTTTGTTGCCTCGATCAGGGACGCTGTTATACTCGTGAGGACTTGACCTACTCGATCAGGGGAATTTATACTCGATCGAGGACTTTGTTACTTGCATAATTCGATGGGGACTTTTTGCCACTCGATCATGGGACTTTGTTATATACTCGATGAGGGACGCTGTTATACTCGATCAGGGGCGCTGTTGCCCGATCAAGGGTACTGTTTCGAAGTCAGAGGATTTTATTTAGAAACTCTGTGAGGGGCATTATCCTCGATCAGGGAACTTTATTATACTCGTTGAGGGGACATTGTTATACTGGATCAGGGGACTTTGTTTTACTCGATGAGGGGGCTTTGTTATACTCGATCAGGGGACTTTGTTATACTCGATCAGGGGCCTTTGTTATACTCGATCAGGGGCCTTTGTTATACTCGATCAGGGGACTTTGTTATACTCGACTTTGTTTTACTCGATTTGGAGCCTTTGTTATACATGATCAGGGGGCTTTGTTATACTCGATCAGGGGACATTGTTATTCTCGATAAGGGGGACTTTGTTATACTCAATTAGGGGACTTTGTTATACTCGATCAGGGAATTTTGTTATACTCGATCATGGGCCTTTGTTATAATTTGTTCAGGGGACTATATTATACTCGATCAGGGGACTTTGTTATTTTCGATGAGGGACTTTGTTATTCTCGATCATGGGACTTTGTTATACTCGATGAGGGGCCTTTGTTATACTCGATGAGGGGACTTTGTTCTACTCGATCAGGGGATTTTGTTATACTATATCAGGGGACTTTGTTATATTCGATGAGGGGACTTTTTTATACTCGATCATGGGACTTTGTTATACTCGAAGAGGGGCCTTTGTTATACTCCATGAGGGGCCTTTGTTATACTCGATCAGGGGACATTGTTATAGACTTTTAGGGTCCATTGTTATACTCGAGCAGGGGCCTTTGTTATACTCGTTCAGGGGACTTTGTTATACTCGAAAAGGGGACTTTGTTATACTCGATTTATGGCCTTTGTTATACTTGATCAGGGGACTTTGTAATAGTCGACCAGGGGACTTTGTCATACTCGATCAGTGGACTTTGTTATACTCGATCAGGGGGCTTTGTTATACTCGACCAGGGGACTTTGTTATACTCGATCTGGAGCCTTTGCTATACTTGATCAGGGGGCTTTGTTATACTCGATCAGGGGACATTGTTATTCTCGATAAGGGGGACATTGTTATTCTCAATTAGGGGACTTTGTTATACTCGATCAGGGAACTTTGTTATACTCGATCAGGGGCCTTTGTTATACTCGTTCAGGCGCTTTTGTTATATTCGATCAGGGTGCTTTGTTATACTCGATCAGGGGCCTTTGTTATAATCGTTCAGGGGACTATGTTATTTTCGATGAGGGACTTTGTTATTTATTCTCGATCATAGGACTTTGTTATACTCGATAGAGGCCTTTGTTATATACTCGATGAGACTTTGTTCCTACTCGATCAGGGAATTTGTTGCCGCCGATCAGGGACTTTGTTGTATTCGATGAGGACTTTTTTATACTCGATCATGGGACTTTGTTATACTCGATGAGGGCCTTTGTTACTTACTCGATCAGGGGCCTTTGTTATACCCGATCAGGGGACTTTGTTTTAATTGATCAGAGGATTTTGTTAAACTCTGTGAGGGGGCTTTGTTATCCTCGATCAGGGAACTTTATTATACTCGATGAGGGGACATTGTTATACTGGATCAGGGGACTTTGTTTTACTCGATGAGGGGGCTTTGTTATACTCGATCAGGGGACTTTGTTATACTCGATCAGGGGCTTTTGTTATACTCGATCAGGGGCCTTTGTTATACTCGATGAGGGGACTTTGTTATACTCGACCTGGGACTTTGTTATACTCGATTTGGGGGCCTTTGTTATACTTGATCATGGGGCTTTGTTATACTCGATCAGGGGACTTTGTTATTCAAGAAAAGGGGGGCTTTGTTATACTCAACCAGGGGGCTTTGTTATACTCGATTAGGGGAGTTTGTTTTATTCGATGAGAGGACTTTTTTATACTCGATCATGGGACTTTGTTATACTCGATCAGGGGCCTTTGTTTACTCGATCAGGGGACTTTGTTATACTCGACCAGGGACTTTGTTTATACTCGATCAGAACTGTTATATGCTTGATCAGGGGATTTGTTATATGATCAGGGGACTTTGTTATTCTCGATAAGGGTCTTTGTTATAGTCGATCAGAACTTTTGTTATATACTTGATCAGGGGGCTTTGTTATACTCGATCAGGGCCTTTGTTATACTCGTTCAGACGGCTTTGTTAGCATACTCTGACCAGGGGACTTTGTTATACTCGATCAGGGGCCTTTGTTAAACTCGATCCAGGGTCCTTTATTTATACTCGATCAGGGGACTTTGTTATACTCGACCAGGGGACTTTGTTATACTCGATCTGGGGCCTTTGTTTTACTTGGTCAGGGGCCTTTGTTATACTCGATCAGGGAACTTTGTTATACTCGATCAGGGGCCTTTGTTATACTCGTTCAGGTGTCTTTGTTATACTCGACCAGAGGACTTTGTTATCCTCGATCAGGGGACTTTGTTATACTCGATGAGCGGGCTTTGTTATACTCGATCAGGGGACATTGTTATAGACTTTTAGGGTCCATTGTTATACTCGAGCAGGGGCCTTTGTTATACTCGTTCAGGGGACTTTGTTATACTCGAAAAGGGGACTTTGTTATACTCGATCTATGGCCTTTGTTATACTTGAGCAGGGGACTTTGTTATAGTCGACCAGGGGAGTTTGTCATACTCGATCAGGGGACTTTGTTATTCTCGATCATGGGCCTTTGTTAAACTCGATTATGGGACTTTGTTATACTCGACCAGGGGACTTTGTTATACTCGATGAGGGGCCTTTGTTATACCTGATCAGGGGGCTTTGTTATACTAGATCAGGGGACATTGTTATTCTCGATAAGGGGGACTTTGTTATACTCAATCAGGGGACTTTGTTATACTTGATCAGGGAACTTTGTTATACTCGATCTGGGGCCTTTATTATACTCGTTCAGGCGCTTTTGTTATATTCGATCAGGGGGCTTTGTTATACTCGATCAGGGGCCTTTGTTATAATCGTTCAGGGGACTATGTTATACTCGAACAGGGGACCTTGTTATACTCGATCAGGGGACTTTGTTATACTCGATCAGGGGACTTTGTTATTTTCGATGAGGGACTTTGTTAATCTCGTTCATGGGACTTTGTTATACTCGATGAGGGGCCTTTGTTATACTCGATGAGGGGACTTTGTTCTACTCGATCAGGGGAATTTGTTATACTCGATCAGGGGAATTTGTTATATTCGATGAGGAGACTTTTTTATACTCGATCATGGGACTTTGTTATTTTCGATGAGGGACTTTGTTATTCTCGATCATGGGACTTTGTTATACTCGATGAGGGCCTTTGTTATACTCGATGAGGGGCCTTTGTTATACCCGATCAGGGGACTTTGTTATAATTGATCAGAGGACTTTGTTAAACTCTATGAGGGGGCTTTGTTATCCTCGATCAGGGAACTTTATTATACTCGGTGAGGGGACATTGTTATACTGGATCAG
Organism: Homarus americanus; assembly: GCF_018991925.1. Taxonomy (NCBI): domain Eukaryota; kingdom Metazoa; phylum Arthropoda; class Malacostraca; order Decapoda; family Nephropidae; genus Homarus; species Homarus americanus. The sequence continues at coordinate 952 of NW_024757816.1, read as the reverse complement.
GGGACTTTGTTTTACTCGATGTGGGGGCTTTGTTATACTCGATCAGGGGACTTTGTTATACTCGATCAGGGGCCTTTGTTATACTCGATCAGGGGCCTTTGTTATACTCGATCAGGGGACTTTGTTATACTCGACCTGGTACTTTGTTATACTCGATTTGGAGCCTTTGTTATACTTGATCAGGGGGCTTTGTTATACTCGATGAGGGGACATTGTTATTCTCGATAAGGGGGACTTTGTTATACTCAATTAGGGGACTTCGTTATACTCGATCAGGGAACTTTGTTATACTCGATCAGGGGCCTTTGTTATACTCGTTCAGGCGCTTTTGTTATATTCGATCAGGGGGCTTTGTTATACTCGATCAGGGGCCTTTGTTATAATCATTCAGGGGACTATATTATACTCGATCAGGGGACTTTGTTATTTTCGATGAGGGACTTTGTTATTCTCGATCATGGGACTTTGTTATACTCGATGAGGGGCCTTTGTTATACTCGAAGAGGGGACTTTGTTCAACTCGATCAGGGGAATTTGTTATATTATATCAGGGGACTTTGTTATATTCGATGAGGGGACTTTTTTATACTCGATCATGGGACTTTGTTATACTCGATGAGGGGCCTTTGTTATATTCGATGAGGGGCCTTTGTTATACCCGATCAGGGGACTTTGTTATAATTGATCAGAGGACTTTGTTAAACTCTATGAGGGGGCTTTGTTATCCTCGATCAGGGAACTTTATTATACTCGGTGAGGGGACATTGTTATACTGGATCAGGGGACTTTGTTTTACTCGATGAGGGGGCTTTGTTATACTCGATCAGGGGACTTTGTTATACTCGATCAGGGGCCATTGTTATACTCGATAAGGGGCCTTTTTATACTCGATCAGGGGACTTTGTTATACTCGACCTGGGACTTTGTTATATCCCGATCAGGGGACTTTGTT
>NW_024757815.1:0-12530 GCF_018991925.1 Homarus americanus | reverse complement strand
TTCCTAACCGCGGCCTGACGAAATAGTACACCTGTAACGTTCTGTCAGGGCTCAGGTCGAGGCTCCTCCTTACTGATCATCTATACGTGTGTGTGAGATGTTTCCTAGTATGTAATAAAAAAGGCGGGGATCCGCTTTTGAATTTTGCCACATACAGCGGCTAGTTTATTGTGCACCCATATTCATCCCGTGAACGGTAGCGTAGGCAGATTATAGTTAAACAGTAGAAGTCAGAATATTATGGCACTGAATGTTAAAAACAATGTATTTCAAAAAATTATTTGTTTAGTTCTGTACAGTACATCGCCCTCTCCCTCAACCTGCCATTATTCAATAAATTATTTGTTCCCTCGTTCTAACAAGAGATACACGATAACATATCCTATTTGAAGATAAAAATACACTGTCCAGGAAGAGTCATAACAAACTTGGGGGTTATCTGAGAGAGAGAGAGAGAGAGAGAGAGAGAGAGAGAGAGAGAGAGAGAGAGAGAGAGAGATATTATTGAGAGAGACGAGGGAAATAGACGGAGAGAGATGAGAGAGAGAGAGAGAGAGAGAGAGAGAGAGAGAGAGAGATGTAGATTGGGAGAGAAATATATTATTGAGAGAGTAGATGAGGGAAATAGACCGGGGAGGAGAGAGAGAGAGAGAGAGAGAGAGAGAGAGAGAGAGAGAGAGAGAGAGAGAGAGAGAGAGAGAGAGAGAGATGTGAATTAGTGTTTACTCCCACTCATAAGTATAGTATTAGTCAACTTATATTATACAGGGTCTCCAGTCCACATTAAAATGAAAACAACTTTGTAAAACCTTATAAACTTTTGATTGAATGATAACAGATTAATATCCACACACACACATTATAGTCAGTCTCTTCGAGTTTCATTTGGTGTGTGGGTATATATCGTTTGGGTATAAGGTATAAGGCATCATTCGGGAGAGGTCAGGTCAGGTCAAAGTAAAGGTAAGGTCAGGGTAGGTGATCTCAGTGGCCAGGAAACGTGAATTTTTAGGTTGGGATGAATATTTTTTTTGGGGGGGGGAAGCGAGTATGATTTTATATGATGGTGATGAAGGAAGTGAATAGAGGGAGAGATGGAGAGGAATTATGAAGGAGGGAAGGTTGAAGGAAAGATGAGAATAGGAAAAGGAAGGGAGGAAGGAGACAGGGAAAATTGAAAAACTGATAAAGATGATGGAAGGGTGAAAGTAAAGAGGATGGCGAGGAAAGAAAGAAGGATAGAGGGAAGGAAAGAAATCACGAAAATTTTAAATGAAGAAATGAAGACGAAAATCAACAAAAAAATTAAATAAAAGAAGAAATAATCATGAGAGAAGAAAGAAGAGAATTTGCTGGATTGACAAACACGACAGCCACACGGACACGACGACAAGAGATTATGTTAATTTGAGAAAAACTTGGTGGTTGTGATGTGTCTGTCTGTCTGTCTGTCTGTCTGTCTGTCGCTTCCTGTTGGTGTAGGATGATAATAAGCTGCTTAGATCTCTCTCTCTCTCTCTCTCTCTCTCTCATATCTACTTCAGGAGACGTGTGTGTGTGTGTGTGTGTGTGTACGTTGGCAACACACTGTGTAATTGTCAGCTTGCTCGCCTCGCAAGCGAATGAACCCGGGTTCCATTTCCGGGCAGGGTGAGACCATGAGCAAGTTCCTTTGCGTCATTTACCTCTATCTACCCAACAGTTAATCGATTCGCGCGTCGTGTTACGGGGTAATGGTTAGCCAGTGCAGTTGGCCACGGACTATTCCTTGACACTGGGTCACTCAGCTCATTAACTCAGGGTGTGGTTGTTGTGTTGGCGACAGCTTCAACACCTTAAACAAATTCACGCCTAGGTGGCCCTTGGGCCTGGCCATTCTCATTACAGGAGGGGCAACCATTATAATAAAAAAAAAAAAAAACGATCATCAACTTCAGGTACACCAATCATCCTTGTAAAAAAATCCTGATTGAATAATTTCCTCAGTAACATACAAGTGAACCAAACTTGGGTACTACACAACCACAGTATCACTCAATGACTTATTTTACACTATATCTACTACCACTTAACATTTCTATATCAGTTCAACAACCATCACTCAGCCTTGTTCCATTTTATTTAAAGTTCGTTAATCAATAAGAGGAATTATTATCACAACACAAGCATTCATTAATCAGTCTCCATTGTGAATCATTTTGCTGGGGTGTGTGGGAGGATTACGCTGGATAATAACTTTATTGTTTTGTATATCCAGAAGAATCTTAACTCCAGCTTACTCCAACTAATAACTAACCTAATCAAACACAACCTAACCTCATCTAATCTAACCTAACCTGAAAAATCTCCACGACAACTTACTCCAACTAATAACTAACCAAACATAAGCTAACATAATTACAGACAGACAGACAGACAGACAGACAGACAGACAGACACACACACACACACACACACACACACACACATAAACCATAAATATGTTATATGGAACATAAATATAACTTCCAAAATCACTCTCATATACTTCCTAACCGCGGCCTGACGAAATAGCACACCTGTAACGTTCTGTCAGGGCTCAGGTCGAGGCTCCTCCTTACTGATCATCTATACGTGTGTGTGAGTGTGAGATGTTTCCTAGTATGTAATAAAAAAGGCGGGTATCCGCTTTTGAATTTTGCCACATACAGCGGCTAGTTTATTGTGCACCCATATTCATCCCGTGAACGGTAGCGTAGGCAGATTATAGTTAAACAGTAGAAGTCAGAATATTATGGCACTGAATGTTAAAAAAAATGTATTTTCAAAAAATTATTTTTTTAGTTCTGTACAGTACATCGCCCTCTCCCTCAACCTGTCATTATTCAATTTTCAATTTCAATTTCAATTGTTTGTTCCTTGATAGAGGAAGCGGGATCCTAGTGCTGTCACTAGGTGCCCCTGTACAATAACACCAGAAGCATCTGGCAAGTGTGACAAATATATACAGTATAAATATTATAAAGGGGCTTATTAAAGCCTAAGGAAGGAAGGATATTCCATTAACACATAATCAATGTTATTTACAAAATATCTGGCCAGTATGGGGAGGATCATCGTGTCTCCGTCAGGGGGTCGTGGAGTGGTGGTCCAGCAGGCGTCACGGAAGCGTTGTGTGTGGGGACGTCTCAGGTGGTAGTGGATAAGGGTGCTGCTGTCGGGTCTTCTGCATAATGCACCAGAGCGTTGCTCAGGGGATGCGTGGATACCAATCTCCCAAGCAAAGTCATACCCAATGATGATACGGGCAGCAATCACGTCCCCTTTCCGCGACCCTTTCCCATAGACGTACGAGAGGTCAGGAAGTTTACGGAGGACATCGTACCAGGTGGGTGGGCGGGGAGGCCAGGGGGATGGCTGCTTCCCGAGCTTCTCTCTGTTTGCGGCGAATTTGGGTCCTGAGCTGTAAAAGTGTTCGAGGAACAACGTAGTCAGGTGTGGCCTTGTTGCAGCCAGTCTTGGCAAGGACATCTGCTGCCTCATTCCCCAAGATACCGACATGACTGGGTATCCATAGGAATGTCACAGGACGGCCTGCATCCTGAAGTGTGGATGTTAACCCTCGTATTCGGAGGATGAGGTCCTTATTTTCCCCTGATCCAAATGCGATCCCGTCGAGAGCAGACCTGGAATCGCAACAGATAAGCAAGGGGCAGAAACCATCTGCTTCTTCCTCAGCGAGAAGGGCAGCAAGGAGGGCTATTAGTTCAGCCTGAGTGGCGGATACCCCGTCAGAAACTCTGAGAGACAGTTTGATAGGCTCAGGGGCATCAGGACGGGAGATGTAGACACCAGCCCCGGCCCTACCTGTAGCGGGGTCAACAGAACCATCAGTGTAGAGGATGACCCTACCTGGGGACCAGTGGGCGATCCTGGAGAGGTGGTATTTGCAGAGAATAACAGGATTCACCTGGGATTTCGGGAGCGGTCCACCGAGGGCAATCACTTCAGGTTGAAAATCCAGCCAGGGAGGAGACGAACCAACAGCAGGGGTGACAACAATATCAGGCAGGAGGTCGTGTTCCTGAAGGGCTCGGATGAGTGACCCTCGCCACTGTCTTCTAGATGGAGGTGGGTCTCGGACAGCAGGAGTCAAGTTGGTTTGGACGTAGTCGCCCCGAGGATCCAGTAGAATGGAAACGGCAGTTTTAGGTAAAACTCCTGGACACGATCCTGTAAGGGGGAAAGACCAAGTTCGGTATATAGAGAAGTAGAGCGTGTCGACTGAGGAGCCCCAAGGATGATACGAGCAGCTTTCCTCTGGATATCTTCGAGACGGTTGACAGCAGTCCGACTAATGTTGACGAGGGCAGGGGTGGCGTAGTCGACACAGGAACGGACAATGGACTTGTACATGGTGAGAAGTACAGGGATGGTGGCACCAAGGGAACCCCTGCACATGGTAGAGAGGGGAGCGAGACGCCGAAAGCATATGTCTCGAAGATAGCGGACTTCAGGGATCTGACAACGTGTGCGAGTTACATACACACCCAGGCATTTTGTCTCATTAACCCAGTCCAAGGGCGTTCCTGATAAGAGAAGGGGTGGAGGTACAACACGACCGTGCCACATGGCTTTTGTTTTCGCAGTTGAAAGAAGGAAACCAAGTGAATCACACTCTCTGGAGACCAGATCAAGGGCTTCCTGCATTCTGAGGTAGTCAGGGGCTTGGAGGAGGACATCGTAGGCATATCCTGAGTGGACAACTTCTGTCGGCCACGGGAGAGATGCAATGGAGTGCATGAGAGTGTTAAACAAGGTGGGACTCAGGACTCCACCTTGAGGGGTGCCGAGGTTCATTTCTTGAACAGGAGACATAGAGCCTTCAACGCGAACCCGGGCCTGACGTCCAGTGAGGTAAGAGGCGATCCATTGTAGAAGTCTCCCTTTAACCCCTAACCGCCTATGGTGTGAAGAAGGCGACGATGGAGTATCCTCTCCATCATCTTGCAAACACAGGAGGTAAGACTAATGGGTCGATATTTCCCAGGATCTCCCGGCTTAGGGATGGGGATAATAGTGGCATTTTTCCAGTTGGACGGGAGAACCCCATGTTCATAAGACATATTGTAGAGAGCAAGCAAGGGGCCGTTAGGAATATTAGTACAGGAGTTGAGGACGGAGTAGGTTATCTGATCATCCCCAGGAGAGGTGTCTTTTCTAGAGCGACGAGCACTGTCAAGCTCGAACTGTGTGATGGGATGATCAGTGGGGGCAGGGGAGGTAAGAGCAGCACGAACAACAGGCTCAGACGCATCGATGCGAGCCTGCACTGCCTCCTGCATTGGATCTGGAAGTGCCTCAGGGGAGGAAGCTCGTGCCCAGTCCACCATTAAAGAGCAGGCAAGGGAGGCGGGGTCAGGGTGGGGAGGAGGACTCCGTCGAGTACCCCGTATAGCATTAATCCGATTCCATACATAAGAGGGTGACGACTGGAACGATAGAGACCCCGTGAAGGATAGCCAGTCTGCCTCACGTATCCGACGGCGCTCCTGAGTTGCAAAGGAGCACCAATTTTTGAAGTTTTCCCAGTCCTCTGGAGACCGAGACCTCCGTATGGCAGAGTGCAGATCACGGGTTACCTGCCGGAGATGTCTCATGGCAGGGATATGATACCAGTAGTTGGTGGCACTTCTGGGGTGACGGGGAGGGCGTGGAGGGGTAGCGCGATTGACAGAGTCATACACGGCATCAACAAAATCAGCGCTGTAAGAGTCAAGGGACTGGGGGACAACATAGGAATCCGCTCAGGTAGAAAGGTAAAGGAAGGAACAGCATCTTGTGTGAGACGAAGGCGAATGGATCGATAAGGAGCTGATGTCGGGGCAGAGGAGAGCCTGAGATGGGTAGTAACGGCAAGATGGTCACTATACAGAGCAGGCTCAGTGCAGACGGTAGGATGAAAGGAGGTATGACCGTTCAATAGTAAGCCAACATCAAGGAAACTATGGGGGAGGCGAGTAGGATCGTCAGGACAAAGAAAGCGAACATCATCATCCCCATTAAGAAACTGTGAGAGATGTGATCCGTTAAGGGTACATGGCGTGGGATGATCCGGAGTAAGAGTGTGATGGCGGGCATTAAAGTCGCCAAGAACAATAGTGGGAATCCCATCATGGAGGTCGTGAAGAACCTGAGGGTCCAGAGAATCACTCTTGAAATGAACATTGACTACACGAAGGGTCCGGTCACCAAGACTAAGGGAAACAGAAAGTAATTCAGACGGGGGTCCATGTGAGTCAGGTGAAGGGAGACGAACAGATGGAATGGTGTTACGCACAAGGGTGATGAAGCCACGAGCCTGCCCACGGTACCGAGGCAGGGTGTAAACAGTATAGACAGAGAGGCGGAGTGGAGTAACATCGTCTGTGATGGTTTCCTGAAGTAGAGCAACATCTACTTGATGGGAGAGCATAAACTGGGCGAGGTCTGTCCGGCGAGGTCTAAGTCCCTGGATGTTCCATTGTAAGAAGAGGAGGGAACGGCCTCCGGTGTGAGATGAGTCGGAGGGGCTAGACAGGGCTCCAGAGGAGGTACCAAATTCTGTTGAGAAAAATGGAGAGGGAGGAGTGAGAGAGCGAGGGATGGATCCTCCATCTCGGGAGATGGAAGGAGGAGGGTCATCAGGGCTTGCAAAGTGCACCCCTGTTGTGTCAGGGTGTCCAGAATGAGTTGTTGTTGCCTCTGCAATGTCGCAATTGTTTTCACAAACAAGTCGAGCTGGGCAGAGAGAAGGTTGATTTGCTTGGAGTGGCGATCCAGACGGAGAGTGATTGTTTCCATAGAACCAACTTGGTGTACCTGTACAGGAGCCGGAGGTGGCGGCGAGGATTGCCGAGTGAATAATAGTGAGTGAATAATAGTGAAGAACAATAGTGAGTGAATAATAGTGAGTGAATAATAGTGAAGAACAATAGTGAGTGAATAATAGTGAGTGAATAATAGTGAAGAACAATAGTGAGTGAATAATAGTGAGTGAATAATAGTGAGGAATAATAGTGAGTGAATAATAGTGAAGAAACAATAGTGAGGAATAATAGTGAGTGAATACAGAAGAACAATAGTGAGTGAATAATAGTGAGGAATAATAGTGAAGAACAATAAAGGAGTGAATAATAGTGAGAATAATAGTGAGTGAATAATAGTGAGTGAATAATAGTGAATGAATAACAATAGTGAGTGAATAATAGTGAGTGAATAATAGTGAAGAACAATAGTGAGTGAATAATAGTGAGTGAATAATAGTGAGTGAATAATAGTGAGTGAATAATAGTGAATGAATAACAATAGTGAGTGAATAATAGTGAGTGAATAATAGTGAAGAACAATAGTGAGTGAATAATAGTGAAGAACAATAGTGAGTGAATAATAGTGAGTGAATAATAGTAGTGAATAATAGTGAAGAACAATAGTGAGTGAATAATAGTAGTGAATAATAGTGAAGAACAATAGTGAGTGAATAATAGTGAGTGAATAACAATAGTGAGTGAATAATAGTGAGTGAATAACAATAGTGAGTGAATAATAGTGAGTGAATAATAGTGAGTGAATAATAGTGAGTGAATAATAGTGAGTGAATAATAGTGAAGAACAATAGTGAGTGAATAATAGTGAGTGAATAACAATAGTGAGTGAATAATAGTGAGTGAATAACAATAGTGAGTGAATAATAGTGAGTGAATAATAGTGAGTGAATAATAGTGAAGAACAATAGTGAGTGAATAATAGTGAGTGAATAATAGTGAGTGAATAATAGTGAATGAATAACAATAGTGAGTGAATAATAGTGAGTGAATAATAGTGAAGAACAATAGTGAGTGAATAATAGTGAGTGAACAATAGTGAGTGAAAAATAGTGAATGAATAACAATAGTGAGTGAATAATAGTGAGTGAATAATAGTGAAGAACAATAGTGAGTGAATAATAGTGAGTGAATAATAGTGAGTGAATAATAGTGAATGAATAACAATAGTGAGTGAATAATAGTGAGTGAATAATAGTGAAGAACAATAGTGAGTGAATAATAGTGAAGAACAATAGTGAGTGAATAATGGTGAGTGAATAACAATAGTGAGTGAATAATAGTGAGTGAATAATAGTGAGTGAATAATAGTGAGTGAATAATAGTGAAGAACAATAGTGAGTGAATAATAGTGAGTGAATAACAATAGTGAGTGAATAATAGTGAGTGAATAATAGTGAGTGAATAATAGTGAGTGAATAATAGTGAGTGAATAATAGTGAAGAACAATAGTGAGTGAATAATAGTGAAGAACAATAATGAGTGACTAACAGTGAGTGAATAACTATGAGCGAAGGGAGAATGTTTGCCCTGGACTCCGATTATATTGCATTGGCAGACAAAGGGCTTTAAAGCGTATAACCTATCTATCTATCTATCTATCTATCTATCTACACATGTCTAACTCTATCTATCTATCTACACCTACCAACTACACATCTAACTTACCACACATCTGTCTGTCTGTGTGTCTGTCCATGTATCGTGTGTGTGTGTGTGTGTAATATCTTCTCTCTCGTTCGGCATAATATAATCTTAAGTGACGTAGCCTTTAATAAACATTAATAACAATAACACTAAAAATAACTCTTACATGTGAGAGAATTTGCTCCTCCGGTACAAAAATTCCTGCCTTAAAAAACTGTTTATTGTGTGTGTTGGTTAAGTGGCAAATTAGTTGGGTTGGTAATTAGTGGAACAACGTAAAAGATGCCGCTCGTTACCTTTATGAGCTGCCGAAACTTGGTCTGTCCGGAGTCATAACTATGTCAAAATCTAATTATCTCCCCATTTTGAAACCTGCCTCTCTTATTGGCTGTCTCGCACGGCATGTAAACCACAAGGGAATGTCACAATATTTCGTGTATTTTAATGTGAACTCTGGCCTCTTGTTGGTTACTTGAGTGATGTCTTATGAAAAGGTTGGAATGTCTCATGTATGAATTTATGTAAAGCAAGAACTGTCCAGCCCGCACAGAGGTAAAGCACGGGGAAAATGTCTGACTGTTAGTGTATTTTTATGTAAACTGCGTCTTTGTATTAGGTAATTTTCTTGAGTGGTGTATTATTGCTTGGGAAAATTTTATATACAATGCTTGGTGTGTTCCCCTGTGAGCCTCGACCAGCCAGACTTATATTTAGTAATTCTAATTTTCCCGGCACAGCTTGGCGCGCCACTGACTGTCTCGGTGGACTGACGGGCTGCACAAATGTCTGAATGTTTAAAAATATTCTTACATGGACGACCTGTTCATCGACTGGCCTTGGAAATGTCAAAATGTTTAGAAATACTTTGTACATGAACTTGTACCGGCTGGAAATATATTTAATGATCCTAATGCTCCTAGCCAAGCTCCTCCAAGCGAGGCAATTACCGTAATTGTTGAGAAGAATGCTGGTAATTCTCCTCTCCTCACAAATATCAAGAAACATCCCGTCTTATTTCTTTAATTTTTCTGCTGAAATTTGGGTTAAGTGTTCCTCAGCGTGTATAAGGTGTACCTACTGTACATTGGAGTCAAATTTTATCCACGTATATATACAAACACGTTACATACACAACCCAGATATAATGAACACAGTCCGTAAAGTCGTATGGCACTACTTCACGTCCCTAGCAACCACAGCCGGCATATTGACAAAAGGTAAATAGTCTTGGCCGTGTAGGAAAGCATTATGACTCCCGGGACTCTTACTTCTTACTTCTCTGTCCATGACCAATTTGGTGAAGAAAATAGATCAGGATGGCTATGCAGGAGGCTTTCCGTTCACATAACAATGATGTAGGCGAGACAAGTGGGTCGGAGCGTTGAAATACCATAGAACAGACGGGAACATTTGATTGACTGACTGATATAGGAGAGTTTTTGATGTTGACTACATGGGAATCGGTGTTTGACCCAACATACCACAGCAGGTTTCGTTATAGCCTACAGTTTTAATATTTATGTAGAATAACTTGAGGTATGGCTGTGTTGGTTAGTATTAAGGAGTGTTATAGTAATCACTGCTTCACAAACCTAAGTCATGTATTTAAAGTATTCATAATCCATCACATATATATTTTTTAAAGTTTGTAAACAGAGAATAAGAGTAATAAGAATACGTGTAAAACAGTTCCTTATTGAGCAAACATTGTATACAGTCATCTACTACAGTAAGGTCTGTTCGCCTCAACCCCGTCTCGTGAATCCGAAGCATTTATGGACAGACTAATGCATCAGTTTACTGTTTCGGGTTCACGAGTCTGAATCATCCGGGGGTTCGTGGTTCAGGAGGAGAGGTGAACGGGGCTTAATAGTTGTCCATGTCCACCTCAGTCATTTGTAGAGAGACGTAACATTGTCTAGTCTTACGAGGGGATAAAGGCTGGCGCGGGCTCTCTCTAACACACACACACACACACACACATTAAACCAACGATTAAGGCTGTAGCTCTGTGCTTGGGTGTAGTATATTGCTCCTTTATAGCTACAGAAGCTACAGAACCTGAGAAGCTAAAACTTATGAGACATGCCATACCAAACACCTGACACATAATCCTAACGTAACCTAACATACACCTGGTACGGTACTGCACAACTTAACCCACAAGCCGTAAGAGTAATCAGCTAATGTACTTATCACGTAATAAATTCTCTCGTTGTCGCTGTGTTCACGACCCCGCATCACCCTTAAAATTAACCTAACCTAACCTAACCTAACCTAATGCTAACCCAACGTAACCCAATATTAACCTAACCAAATGCTAACCTAACCTAATGTTAACCTAACCTAATGTTAAGTTAGAGTTAGGTTAGGTAGGTTTAGCGGTGGGTTAGGTTAGGCCAGGTTATGTTAGCTTCAGATTTGGTTAGCTTAGAGTTAGGTTAGTTTAGGCTAGATTACGTTAGGTCAGGTTAGCGGTTGGGTGGGGTGGTTACCCTTTACTGCAGTAAGTTTGGGTCTCTAAACAGACTTAACAACCTGACGTAATTGGCTGGTTTCACTATAATTGGCCCATACATATAATTCGCTGTATAAGTAAACAAAACTCTCCAAGCAAGATAACTTATACGTACATAGTAACCGGAAGAACTAAGAGACTTCAGTGAAACCTGACCAACTATATTATAACGTTGAAAGTCCGTTATATGGAGGGTTCATTAGATATGAAAACCCCATCTAACGGATTATGTGGAGAGAAAAGTCCCTTATATGGAGGTATCACTGTATATGTATTCGTATGTGTACAGTATAATATATATATATAAATATATATATATATATATATATATATATATATATATATATATATATATATATATATATATATATATATATATATATATATATATATACTTGGTGTGTTGCCTCCTAGCATATGCAAATAAGTAGCGTCGATCCAACTCAATGTGTTTCAAGCTCTTGGATAAATTCCTAGCTAAGGTATTGCTGGGATAGCCTGTTAGTGAAGACATTGCTGGGATAGACTATGCTGTGTAGTGAAGACTTTGCTGGGTTAGGTTAGGTTGGAACATCTTGCATGGTAAATGATTGCAGCAAGCATTGCTCTCCACTGAGCCGTGAAGAAGGCAATATACGTATATATCAGTGTTACGCTCACATGTGTTATGGAGTCATTGTTTGGATGTGTTACGTGTTGTGTTGTGAGGGCATTACTTACGGCCCTTGTTCCATCAGGATTAATGTACACTCTGGCTATCGTTATCTCACACTCGCTTTGCATCCACTGACATGACGATATCTGTCTTTGTTGATGAAATGGCTTGGCCAGATTCACCTGGTAATCAAGGTGATGAATGCTTAGGTTGATGAAGCGGCACTGTGTTGTAGTCTGTGTTGTGTTGTGTTGTGTTTACCTTTTTTTTGTCTATGGCGAACACGGTTGCCAAACAAATGACGTCAGTTTTCGTGGACCAATCAGAGTATCTACATCGCCGACTCAGTTACGAAGGAGTGACGTCAGTTTTTATGGACCAATCAAAGTAGCCACATGGCCGTCGTAGGTGTTAGGAATGTGACGTCATTTGAAACAGACACTTTACACTAAGTCCACAACCACTGTACATCGTGGCACACTACACAGGCACTATATCACTGCCAATTACACAGTGCATCTCCAAAAGTAAAACACAATTGGAACGAGACACACAGAAGTGTGTTTGACGATGCTGGCTTTTCGTTAACCTTGGTGGCGTTATTTTCAACATATCTTTAACCTTTCTCACTCACATCTGTTACGTGTGTGTGTGTGTGTGTGTGTGTGTGTATATGTATGTATGTATGTACAGTATGTATGTATGTATGTACAGTATGTATGTATGTATGTACAGTATGTATGTATGTATGTATGTATGTACAGTATGTATGTATGTATGTATGTATGTATGTACAGTATGTATGTATTTATGTACATTATGTATGTATGTATGTATGTATGTATGTATGTACTGTCAATTCATATCA
>NW_024757814.1:0-7420 GCF_018991925.1 Homarus americanus | reverse complement strand
AGCTAGGGCTTGCTGGAGGAGATGTTGTTCAGGAAAATGGGCAGAATGAGAGTTGGTTGGTGAGGAAGCTCAGAGGGCAGCTGGTGGGTCGCCATGCTCGCTGGCAGGAGCGTGATCAGTGTCTAGCACTCAGGATGGAAGGAAACTCTAATGTGGTTTTCTTGTATAATATATAAGTTATATGATAGACAGTCTGGTGCTGGAGGTGCCGTGTGGTGAGGAAGCTCTCTGTAGAGACGTGCGGTGAGTAGCGTGTTGAAGGAGGTAGATGTGCAGGAGCTTCGTTAGGAAGATGTTGCCTGTTGCTGGCCTCCTGGTTGAATGAATGCTGGACAGCTAGGAGCTTGCTGGAGAAGGTGCCGTGTTCAGGAAGATGGGCCAGAATGAGAGTTGGTTGGTGAGGGCTCAGGGAAGGACAGCTGGTGGGTCGCCATGCTCGCCGGCAGGAGCGAGGACCGCCAGGCAGCGGTGGAGGAGGAGGTGTTGCTAGTTCAGGAAAATGGGCAGAATGAATCTCAATGGAAGACAGTCGCTGGTGAATAGTTTCGTTGCTGAGCAACGGCACGTTGGAATGTGATAGCAGGTGGTGGCGTGGCTCCGCAGTACCGTCTTCACGTCAACAAAATAAAATTAAAATAAATAAAACTGCAGTTTCGACAATACACGGCTGACGGTTCTAACCATCCCCAACCTTTAGATCTTATTTGGTCTATTTCTAACCAATTCCAACCAATCGGTTTGGTTACTTTTAGATTACTTGGATATCGATTTCCTAACCTTGGGCATTCATCATTTCCTAAAAATAAAATCCGAGCCAATCTTTGCCAAAATTGGCTCAGATTCTCAAATTTGGGCTTTATTTACCTTTCAAAATGGAAATCATAGCAACTTTAGTGATTTATTTCGCAAAGCACTCGGGCCTTCGTTGTTGAGCGGCAGAAATTGGACGTCTTAGTGATGTGAAAGTGAAAACGATTTGGGATTTTTTATGCTAGACCCGATTGTATATTTGAAAACTTGGTGTTGGTCAAGTCACCACACACTCTGGCAGATCGTCCGAAAAAGCTACTCCTCACAGTTTTCTGGATTTGGAGCTGGCGGACGCTCGCCCTGAGGGTCACAGCTCAAGATTGAAGAAGCCGCAATTCCAGAAAACTTGTTGTGACGGCACCGAGTGTGAGCTCTTTCAAAACCAATGATGATGGCGAAGAGGATAAAAGTAAATCCACCGCGCTTGTCAATTATCTTAGTATGGGCACACAAACGTACAATACACGGCTGACGGTTCTAACCATCCCCAACCTTTAGATCTTATTTGGTCTATTTCTAACCCAATTTCAACCAATCGGTTTGGTTACTTTTAGATTACTTGGATTCACTCGAGTGTTGAGGTACCATTTGGCTGATTGGGAACCAGCGTTGAATGCGTGAAGGCTTTTTGATGTGGAGCTTGCTAGTCTTTCTGAGGTGATTCTTGATCTGTTGCACGATTTCGAGTCCGTGTGAATTATGATGGACTTGTTGTGTTGCAGAAGGCCGCTCCGGATCTGTGAAGTATGATGCTGCATCAGTGTTTCCAGAGTTATTTTTTTGAGGTCCATGGTGGAGGAACTACGTAACCATTGTCTCCTGTGTCTTGGTTCTTCTTGACGAGTCTTTCTGCTTGCAGGTGTCGGATGTACCTTCCGTCTGCGCCTGACGGATGGTACTTCTCCACCTCCCAGGATGGGCGAGGATGGGGGAGGGGGATGGGGATGGGGGATGGGGAGGGATTCCACGTTCTTCCAGTCGGTGGGTCCTGATACCTGTCTGCGCCTGACCGATGGTACCATTCTCCACCTCCCAGGATGGGCGAGGATGGGGAGGATGGGGGATGGGGAGGGTATGGATTCCACGCCCTTCCCAGTCGGTGGGTCCTGATACCTTCCGTCTGCGCCTGACGGATGGTACCATTCTCGACCTCCCAGGATGGGCGAGGATGGGGGGATGGGGGGATGGTCGACGTTCTTCCCAGTCGGTGGGTTCTGATACCTTCGTCGGCGTCATGGACGGATGGCATTTCCACCTCCCAGGATGGGTGTGGATACGATTTTTTTAATTTTTTTATTTTATCTTTTTAGATTCCGCCCTTCCCAGTCAGTGGGTCCTGATACCTTCCGTCGGCGCCTGACGGATGGCCCTCCACCTCCCAGGATGGGGAGGATGGGGAGGGATGGGGATGGGGGATGGGGATGGGTGGATTCCACGCCCCAGTCGGTGGGTCCTGATACCTTCCGTCTGCGCCTGACGGATGGTCACCATTCTCCACCCCCAGGATGGGCGAGGATGGGGGAGGGGATGGGGGAGGGATGGGGGGATTCCACGCCCTTCCCAGTTGGTGGGTCCTGTTCCGCCTGACGGATGGTACTATTCACCACCTCCCAGGATGGGAAGGAGATGGGGTGGGGGATGGATTCACGCCCTTCCCAGTCGGTGGGTCCTGATATTTGCCTGACGGATGATATTCTCCCTGGATGGGCGAGGATGGGGGAGGGGATGGGGGATGGGGGGATGGCGGGCATTGCTTCCCAGTGTGGGTTCTGATACCTTGTCTGCTACTTTAGGAGGCCATATTCCCCAGGATGGGCGAGGATGGGGAGGGGAGGATGGGGGATTACCCTCCCAGTTGGTGGGTCCTGATATCTTCCGTCTGCGCCTGACGGATGGTACCATTCACCACTCCCAGGATGGCGAGGATGGGTGGGGATCCACGCCTGCCAGGGGTCTGATACCTCGTCGGTACGGATGGTACCATTCTCCACCTCCAAGATGGGGGATGGGGGTTGGGGGGATCGCCCTTCCCAGTTGGTGGGTCGTGATACCTGTCGGCGCCTGACGGATGGTACCATTCTCCACCTCCCAGGATGGGGAGGTGATGGGGGATGGGGATTCATTCTTCCCGTCCAGCCTCGACGATGGCCATTCACCACTTCCCAGGATGGGCGAGGATGGGGCAGGGGATGGGGGGATGGGGATGGATCCACGGCCTTCCAGTCGGTGGGTCTCACCCGCGCCTCTGATGGTACCATCTACCACCTCCCAGGACGCGAGGATGGGGATGGGGGGATGGGGAGATGGATTCCACGTTCTTTCCCAGTCGGTGGGTCCTGATACCTTCCGTCGGCGCCTGACGGATGGTACCATTCTCCACCTCCCAGGATGGGCGAGGATGGGGTAGATGGGGGATTCCACGCCCTTCCAGTCGGTGGGTCCGATACCCTCTGCTGACGGAGGAGCCATTCTCCACCTCCCAGGATGGGTGGATGGGGGAGGGGATGGGGATGAGATGTGGGAGGGCGGATTCCATTTTCCCAGTCGGTGGGTCCTGATACCTTCCGTCTGCGCCTGACGGATGGTACCATTCTCCACCTCCCAGGATGGGCGAGGATGGGGATGGGGGATGGGGGAGAGGGATTTGACGCCCTTTCCCAGTCGGTGGGTCTGATACCTTCCGTCGAGCCTGACGGATGGTACCATTCTCCACCTCCCAGGATGCGAGGATGGGGGGGGATGGGATTCCACTTCAGTCGGTGGGTCTATCGTTGGATGGGGAGGATGGGGGGTGGGGTTGGTGTTTCCGTCGGCGCTGAGGATGGTGCTATTCTCCACCTCCAGGATGGTGATGGGGGACGATTTTTTTTATTTTATTTTATCTTTTTTTTTGGAGGCACGCCCTTCCCAGTCAGTGGGTCCTGATACCTTCCGTCTGCGCCTTGACGATGATGCTATTCTCCACCTCCGCATATGAGGATGGGGAGGATGGGGGATGGGGATGGATGTAAGTAGAGACTCACGTCTTTCCCAGTCGGTGGGTCCTGAACTTCCTTCCCGCCTGACGGATGGTACCATTCTCCACCTCCAGGATGGGCGAGGATGGGGAGGGGGATGGGGGAGGATGGGGGGATGGGGGGGGGGGATGGATTCCACGTTCTTCCCAGTCGGTGGGTCCTGATACTCCGTCTGCGCCTGACGGATGGTACCATTCTCCACCTCCCAGGATGGGCGAGGATGGGGGAGGGGATGGATGGATTCCACGCCCTTCCCAGTCGGTGGGTCGTGATACCTTCCGTCGGCGCCTGACGGATGGTACCATTCTCCACCTCCCAGGATGGGCGAGGATGGGGACAGATGTAATTCCACGCGCTTTCCCAGTCGGTGGGTCCTGATACCTTCCGTCTGCGCCTGACGGATGGTACCATTCACCACCTCCAGTATGGGCGAGGATGGGGGAGGGATGGGATCTCACCTTCCCAGCGGGGTCGTGATACCTTCCGTCGGCGCCTGACGGATGGTACCATTCTCCACCTCCCGGGATGGGCGTGAGGATGGGGGGGATGTGGGGGGGATGGTCTTCCCAGTCGGTGTGGGTCCTGATACCTTCCGTCTGCGCCTGACGGATGGTACCATTCTCCACCTCCCAGGATGGGCGAGGATGGGGGAGGGGATGGGGGATGATTCCACGTTTTCCCAGTCGGTGGGTCGATACCTTCCGTCGGCGCCTGACGGATGCCATTCCACCTCCCAGGATGGGCGAGGATGGGGAGGATGGGATGGGATTCCACGTTTTCCAGTCGGTGATCCTATACCTTCCGTGCCTGACGGATGGTACATTCTCCACCTCCCAGGATGGGCGAGGATGGGGGGGATGGGGGATGGGGATGGGGAGGGGATTCAAGTTCTTCCCAGTCGTTGGGTCCTGATACCTTCCGTCGGCGCCTGACGGATAGCATTCTCCACCTCCCCAGGATGGGCGAGGATGGGGTTGGGGGGGATGGGGGATTCCACGCCCTTCCCAGTCGGTGGGTCCTGATACCTTCCGTCGGCGCCTCACGGATGGTAGCATTCTCCACCTCCCAGGATGGTGGATGGACGGATTTTTTAATTTTTTTATTTATTTTTTTTGGGGAGGGGATTCCACGCCCTTCCCAGTCGGTGGGTCCTGATACCTTCCGTCTGCGCCTGACGGATGATGCTATTCTCCACCTCCCAGATGCGAGGATGGGGAGGTGGATGGGGGATGGGGATGGGGGGATGGGGTTCCACGTTCTTCCCAGTCGGGGGTCCTGATACCTTCCGTCTGCGCCTGACGGATGGTACCATTCTCCCTCCCAGGATGGGCGAGGATGGGGGGGGATGGGGGATGGGGATGGGGGATTCCACGCCCTCCCAGTCGTGGGTCCTGATACCTCTGTCTGCGCCTGACGGATGGTTCCATTTTCCACCTCCCAGGATGGGTGGATGGGGAGGACGGGGGGATGGGAGGGATGGGGATGGGGGATTTCACGCCCTTCCCAGTGTGGGTCTCCACTCCCCAGGATGGGCGAGGATGGGGGAGGGGATGGGGGATGGGGGGATGGGGGGGATGGGCGGACGTTCTCTGGTCGGTCTGATACCTTCCGTCTGCGCCTGACGGATGGTAGCCACTCCACCTCCCAGGATGAGGATGGGGGCAGGATGGGGATGGGATATGGGATGGATGTTCTTCCCAGTCGGTCCTGATACCTTCCGTCGGCTCGACGGATGGTGCCATTCTCCACCTCCCAGGATGGCGAGGATAGAGGGATTTTTTTTTTTTTTTATCTTTTTTTGGGGGATTCCCCCTCCCTTCATTCTTTCATCTCTCAGTGCTTCCTGTTGTACCTTCTGTTGTTGGCTGACGGATGGTACCATCCCCACCTCCCAGGATGGGTGAGAGGATGATGGGGGGTGGGGGGTTATAGACGGGATGTCCTACCCTACCTAACCTACCTTACCTTAACCACCCAACACTTCACCACCCAACACTACACCACCCGACACTACACCTACCTGAGAGTTTAGTTAATAGATGAACTTTGGCCTTGCCTCGATCTGGTACTGGAGGAGCTAGATAGAGGTACTTACTTCGTCGTGTCACAGGCAGGAATTACTATCGACTTTTGAAGGTCTATTTATGTTACATTAGCTGTTTTTCCTGTTTTTCTTAATAATTCATATTTACGCAGTCAACCTCCAAAACTAGACGTTTATTACCATAGAGATAATGTACTCGTACAACAACATCAGCTATGTGGGCGTTCTTGTGTACATGACTGTCGTGTGTGTATGACTGTCTTGTGCATATGACTGCAAGGTGTGTATGACTATCTTGTGTATATGTCTGTTGGATTCTCAAGTCTTTGTCCACTAAATTTCACCTAAACCTTCTCCATTACCACACCACCCCTCATCTCCCCACCCTCCCTCAACCCTGCCAACCCCCCACCCCACACCTCACCCCACCTCACCCCAAATGGCGAATTCATCTACTGTAAGTCACTTTTAAATTGGGGCATTAAAACAAAAAGCGTCAAAACAACAGAGACTCGACCGGCTCACTACCTACTATGTTGATTGCCCACACAAGATGGCCGAACAGACAGAATCTCATAAAAATAAAGTTTTTTTTTTTCGCCCCCAGGCCTGCTGGGTCGTTTGACCTGTGCCTGCTGGCTAATTCCTGAAAAAACACACAAGAGAGAGATAGAAGAGCACACAATATCAACATTGAAGTGACTTAGTAAATCATCCTTTCATTTCATTTCCAGGAACAACTTCAGTTCTCCACGAGGTTCGAACACAACATTACCCGCGGAAAGCCATCGTTATTGGAACATGTTCCGGAACTATGAAACCTGCAAAGGAATAATATTTGTTGTACGATATACTCCATACAGAACAGCACATGCAGAATTGTATTGTTTTTAAAAGCGGTCCATGTTTGTGTACGAAAATGCCGCCAGCCTCTACTTGTCTCATCGCCGTTTATATCCTCCAAATTCGCCTAACCATCATAAAAGGTAAGCCTTTAAGATAACTAATACAACTAATTTATGTAGAAATGTATTGAAATCAAATTGAACTAAAAAGTCTGAGAACACCAGGATGGTGAATGACGTCCTTATCAGAATTTATATCGAACCAATTTTTAATGAGGCAATTAATAACAGTCCAGCACTACCAAAATAATCTTTCCTTAGTATAATTACTTATTAGCCTAGATTTCATATTTTAATAAGTCCAAATATGCCAGGTAACTAGTGCTAGGTACTTCCCAGGCATGTTTCATTTGTGTATCAGTTTAACCACAATTTGCTACTAATAAGATAAATTCAGTGGAATCCCCCGCCCATCCCCCAATCCCCATCCTCGCCCATCCTGGGAGGTGGTGAATGGTACCAGCCGTCAGGCGCAGACGGAAGGTATCAGAACCCACCGACTGGGAAGGGCGTGGAATCCCCCATCCCCCATCCCCCATCCCCATCCCTCCCCATCCTCGCCCATCCTGGGAGGTGGAGAATGGTACCATCCGTCAGGCGCAGACGGAAGGTATCAGACCCACCGACTGGGAAGGGCGTGAATC
>NW_024757813.1:0-15174 GCF_018991925.1 Homarus americanus | reverse complement strand
GGTCACAAGAACGTGACAAAATTCAAGTTGAATACCACCAGCCTGAGGCCAGCGATAGTCACAAGAACGTGACAAAGTTAAAGTTGAATACCACCAGCTTGAGGACAGCATGGTCACAAGAACATGACAAAATTAAAGTTGAATACCACCAGCCTGAGGGCAGCATGGTCACAAGAATATGACAAAATTAAAGTTGAATACCATCAGCCTGAGGGCAGCATGATCACAAGAACGTGACTAAATTAAAGTTGAATACTACCAGCCTGAGGGCAGCATGGTCACAAGAACGTGACAAAATTAAAGTTGAATACCACCAGCCTGAGGACAGCATGGTCACAAGAACGTGACAAAATTAAAGTTGAATACCACCAGCCTGAGGGCAACATGGTCACAGAAACGTGACAAAATTAAAGTTGAATACCACCAGCCTGACGGCAGCATGGTCACAAAAACGTGACAAATTTATAGTTGAATACCACCAGCCTGAGGACAGCATGGTCACAAGAACGTGACAAAATTAAAGTTGAATACCACCAGCCTGAGGGCAGCATTTTCACAAGAACGCGACAAAATTAAAGTTGAATACCACCAGCCTGAGGACAGCATGGTCACAAGAACGTGACAAAATTCAAGTTGAATACCACCAGCCTGAGGGCAGCGACAGTCACAAGAACGTGACAAAGTTAAAGTTGAATACCACCAGCTTGAGGACAGCATGGTCACAAGAACATGACAAAATTAAAGTTGAATACCACCAGCCTAAGGGCAGCATGGTCACAAGAATATGACAAAATTAAAGTTGAATACCATCAGTCTGAGGGCAGCATGGTCACAAGAACGTGACTAAATTAAAGTTGAATACCACCAGCCTGAGGGCAGCATGGTCACAAGAACGTGACAAAATTAAAGTTGAATACAACCAGCCTGACGGCAGCATGGTCACAAAAACGTGACAAAATTAAAGTTGAATACCACCAGCCTGAGGACAGCATGGTCACAAGAACGTGACAAAAATAAAGTTGAATACCACCAGCCTGAGGACAGCATGGTCACAAGAACGTGACAAAATTAAAATTGAAGACCACCAGCCTGAGGGCAGCATGGTCACAAAAACGTGACAAAATTAAAGTTGAATACCACCAGCCTGAGGATAGCATGGTCACAAGAACGTGACAAAATTAAAGTTGAATACCACCAGACTGAGGCACAGCATGGTCACAAGAACGTGACTAAAGTATAGTTGAATACCACCAGCCTGAGTGCGCAGCATGGTCCCAAGAACGTGACAAAATTAAAGTTGAATACCACCAGCTTGAGGGCAAGTATGGTCACAAGAATATGACAAAATTAAAGTTGAATACCACCAGCCTGAGGATAGCATGGTCACAAGAACGTGAAGACAAAATTGGAAGTTGAATACCACCAGCCTGAGGACAGCATGGTCACAAAAAAGTGACAAATTTAAAGTTGAATACCATCAGCCTAAGAGCAGCATGGTCACAAGAACGTGACAAAATTCAAGTTGAATACCACCAGCCTGAGGCCAGCGATAGTCACAAGAACGTGACAAAGTTAAAGTTGAATACCACCAGCTTGAGGACAGCATGGTCACAAGAACATGACAAAATTAAAGTTGAATACCACCAGCCTGAGGGCAGCATGGTCACAAGAATATGACAAAAATAAAGTTGAATACCATCAGTCTGAGGGCAGCATGGTCACAAGAACGTGACTAAATTAAAGTTGAATACCACCAGCCTGAGGGCAGCATGGTCAAAAGAACGTGACAAAATTAAAGTTGAATACCACCAGCTTGAGGGCAGCATGGTCACAAGAATGTGACAAAATTAAAGTTGAATACCACCCGCCTGAGGACAGCATGGTCACAAGAACGTGACAAAATTAAAGTTGAATACCACCAGCCTGAGATCAGCATGGTCACAAGAACGTGACAAAATTAAAGTTGAATACCATCAGCCTGAGGGCAGCATGGTCACAAGAACGTGACAAAATTAAAGTTGAATACCAACAGCCTGAGGGCAGCATGGTCACAAGAACGTGACAAATTTAAAGTTGAATACCATCATCTTGAGAGCAGCATGGTCACAAGAACGTGACAAAATTAAAGTTGAATACCACCAGCCTGAGGGCAGCATGGTCACAAGAACGTGACAAAATTAAAGTTGAATACCACCGGCCTGAGGGCAGCATGGTCACAAGAACGTGACAAAATTAAAGTTGAATACCACCAGCTTGAGGACAGAATGGTCACAAGAACGTGACAAAATTAAAGTTGAATACCACCAGCCTGAGGACAGCATGGTCACAAGAACATGACAAAATTAAAGTTGAATACCACCAGCCTGAGGGCAGCATGGTCACAAGAATATGACAAAATTAAAGTTGAATACCATCAGCCCGAGGGCAGCATGGTCACAAGAACGTGACTAAATTAAAGTTGAATACTACCAGCCTGAGGGCAGCATGGTCAAAAGAACGTGACAAAATTAAAGTTGAATACCACCAGCCTGAGGGCAGCGACAGTCACAAGAACGTGACAAAATTAAAGTTGAATACCATCAACCTGAGGGCAGCATGGTCACAAGAACGTGACAGAATTAAAGTTGAATACCACCTGTCTGAGGGCCACATTGTCACCAAAACGTGACAAAATTAAAGTTGAATACAACCAGCCTGATGGCAGCATGGTCACAAAAACGTGACAAAATTAAAGTTGAATACCACCAGCCTGAGGACAGCATGGTCACAAGAACGTGACAAAAATAAAGTTGAATACCACCAGCCTGAGGTCAGCATGGTCACAAGAACGTGACAAAATTAAAATTTAAGACCACCAGCCTGAGGGCAGCATGGTCACAAAAACGTGACAAAATTAAAGTTGAATACCACCAGCCTGAGGACAGCATGGTCACAAGAACGTGACAAAATTAAAGTTGAATACCACCAGACTGAGGGCAGCATGGTCACAAGAACGTGACTAAAGTATAGTTGAATACCACCAGCCTGAGTGCAGCATGGTCCCAAGAACGACAAAATTGAAGTTGAATACTCACCCAGCTTGCAAGGCAGCATGGTCTCAAGAATGTGACAAAATTAAAGCGAATACCACCAGCCTGAGGACAGCATGGTCACAAGAACGTGACAAAATTAAAGTTGAAAAGCACCAGCCTAATGGCAGCATGGTCACAAGAACGTGACAAAATTAAAGTTGAATACCACCAGTGTGAGGGCAGCATGGTCACCAAAACGTGGCAAAATTAAAGTTGAATACCATCAGCCTGAGGGCAGCATGGTCACAAGAATGTGACAAAATTAAAGTTGAATACCCCCAGCCTGAGGACAGCATGGTCACAAGAACGTGACAAAATTAAAGTTGAATACCACCAGCCTGAGGGCAGCATGGTCACAAGAACGTGACAAAATTAAAGTTGAATACCACCAGCCTGAGGGCAGCATGGTCACAAGAACGTGACAAATTTAAAGTTGAATACCATCAGCCTGAGAGCAGCATGGTCACAAGAACGTGACAAAATTAAAGTTGATTACCACCAGCCTGAGGGCAGCATGGTCACAAGAACGTGACTAAATTAAAGTTGAATACCACCAGCCTGAGTGCAGCATGGTCACAAGAACGTGACAAAATTAAAGTTGAATACCACCAGCCTGAGGGCAGCATGGTCACAAGAACGTGACAAATTTAAAGTTGAATACCATCATCCTGAGAGCAGCATGGTCACAAGAACGTGACAAAATTAAAGTTGAATACCATCAGCCTGAGGGCAGCATGGTCACAAGAACGTGACAAAATTAAAGTTGAATACCACCAGCCTGAGGGCAGGATGGTCACAAGAACGTGACAAAATTAAAGTTGAATACCACCAGTCTGAGGGCAGGATGGTCACAAGAACGTGACAAAATTAAAGTTGAATACCACCAGCCTGAGGGCAGCATGGTCACAAGAACGTGAAAAATTTTAAGTTGAATACCATCAGCTTGAGAGCAGCATGGTCACAAGAACGTGACAAAATTAAAGTTGAATACCACCAGCCTGATGGCAGCATGGTCACAAGAACGTGACAAAATTAATGTTGAATACCACCAGCCTGAGGGCAGGATGGTCACAAGAACGTGACAAAATCAAAGTTGAATACCACCAGTCTGAGGGCAGCATTGTCACCAAAACGTGACAAAATTAAAGTTGAATACAACCAGCCTGAGGACAGCATGGTCACAAGAACGTGACAAAATTAAAGTTGAATACCACCAGCCTGAGGACAGCATGGTCACAAGAACGTGACAAAATTAAAGTTGAATACCATCAGCCTGATGGCAGCATGGTCACAAGAACGTGACAAAATTAAAGTTGAATACCATCAGCCTGAGAGCAGCATGGTCACAAGAACGTGACAAAAATAAAGTTGAATACCACCAGCCTGATGGCAGCATGGTCACAAGAACGTGACAAAATTAAAGTTGAATACCACCAGCCTGATGGCAGCATGGCCACAAGAACGTGACAAAATTAAAGTTGAATACCACCAGCCTGAGGGCAGGATGGTCACAAGAACGTGACAAAATTAAAGTTGAATACCATCAGCCTGAGAGCAGCATGGTCACAAGAACGTGACAAAATTAAAGTTGAATACCACCAGCCTGATGGCAGCATGGTCACAAGAACGTGACAAAATTAAAGTTGAATACCACCAGCCTGAGGGCAGCATGGTCACAAGAACGTGACAAAATTAAAGTTGAATACCACCAGCCTGATGGCGGCATGGTCACAAGAACGTGACAAAATTAAAGTTGAATACCACCAGCCTGAGGGCAGGATGGTCACAAGAACGTGACAAAATTAAAGTTGAATACCACCAGTCTGAGGGCAGCATTGTCACCAAAACGTGACAAAATTATAGTTGAATACAACCAGCCTGAGGGCAGCATGGTCACAAGAACGTGACAAAATTAAAGTTGAATACCACCAACCTGAGGGCAGCATGGTCACAAGAACGTGACAAAAGTAAAGTTGAATACCACCAGCCTGAGCACAGCATGGTCACAAGAACGTGACAAAATTAAAGTTCAATACCACCAGCCTGAGGACAGCATGGTCACAAGAACGTGACAAAATTAAAGTTGAATAACATCAGCCTGATGGCAGCATGGTCACAAGAACGTGACAAAATTAAAGTTGAATACCACCAGCCTGAGGGCAGCATGGTCACAAAAAAGTGACAAATTTAAAGTTGAATACCATCAGCCTGAGAGCAGCATGGTCACAAGAACGTGACAAAATTAAAGTTGAATACCACCAGCCTGATGGCAGCATGGTCACAAGAACGTGACAAAATTAAAGTTGAATACCATCAGCCTGAGGGCAGCATGGTCACAAGAACGTGACAAAATTAAAGATGAATACCACCAGCCTGAGGGCAGCGACAGTCACAAGAACGTGACAAAGTTAAAGTTGAATACCACCAGCTTGAGGGCAGCATGGTCACAAGAATATGACAAAATTAATGTTGAATACCATCAGTCTGAGGGCAGCATGGTCACAAGAACGTGACTAAATTAAAGTTGAATACCATCAGCCTGAGGGCAGCATGGTCACAAGAACGTGACAAAATTAAAGTTGAATACCACCAGCCTGAGGACAGCATGGTCACAAGAACATGACAAAATTAAAGTTGAATACCACCAGCCTGAGGGCAGCATGTTCACAAGAATATGACAAAATTAAAGTTGAATACCATCAGCCTGAGGGCAGCATGGTCACAAGAACGTGACTAAATTAAAGTTGAATACTACCAGCCTGAGGGCAGCATGGTCACAAGAACGTGACAAAATTAAAGTTGAATACCACCAGCCTGAGGGCAGCGACAGTCACAAGAACGTGACAAAATCAAAGTTGAATACCACCAGTCTGAGGGCAGCATTGTCACCAAAACGTGACAAAATTAAAGTTGAATACAACCAGCCTGAGGACAGCATGGTCACAAGAACGTGACAAAATTAAAGTTGAATACCACCAGCCTGAGGACAGCATGGTCACAAGAACGTGACAAAATTAAGGTTGAATACCATCAGCCTGATGGCAGCATGGTCACAAGAACGTGACAAAATTAAAGTTGAATACCATCAGCCTGAGAGCAGCATGGTCACAAGAACGTGACAAAATTAAAGTTGAATACCACCAGCCTGAGGGCAGGATGGTCACAAGAACGTGACAAAATTAAAGTTGAATACCATCAGCCTGAGAGCAGCATGGTCACAGAACGTGACAAAATTAAAGTTGAATACCAACGTGACAAAATTAAAGAGTTGAATACCACCAGCCTGAGGGCAGCATGGTCACAAGAACGTAGCAATTTAAAGTTAATACCATCAGCCTGAGGAGCAGCATGGTCACAAGAGCGTGACAAAATTAAAGTTGATTACCGCAGCTATGAGGGCAGCATCGTCACATGAACGTGACTAGAATTGAAGTTGAATACCACCAGCCTGGAGTGCAGCATGGTCACAAGAACGTGACAAATTAAAGTTGAATACTGGCCTGAGGGCAGCATGGTCACAAGAACGTGACAAATTTAAAGTTGAATACCATCATCCTGAGAGCAGCATGGTCACAAGAACGTGACAAAATTAAAGTTGAATACCATCAGCCTGAGGGCAGCATGGTCACAAGAACGTGACAAAATTAAAGTTGAATACCACCAGCCTGAGGGCAGGATGGTCACAAGAACGTGACAAAATTAAAGTTGAATACCACCAGTCTGAGGGCAGGATGGTCACAAGTTGAATACCATCAGCCTGAGGGCAGCATGGTCACAAGAACGTGACAAAATTAAAGTTGAATACCACCAGCCTGAGGGCAGGATGGTCACAAGAACGTGACAAAATTAAAGTTGAATACCACCAGTCTGAGGGCAGGATGGTCACAAGAACGTGACAAATTTAAAGTTGAATACCACCAGCCTGAGGGCAGCATGGTCACAAGAACGTGACAAATTATAAGTTGAATACCATCAGCCTGAGAGCAGCATGGTCACAAGAACGTGACAAAATTAAAGTTGAATACCACCAGCTTGATGGCAGTATGGTCACAAGAACGTGACAAAATTAAAGTTGAATACCACCAGCCTGAGGGCAGGATGGTCACCAAAACGTGACAAAATTAAAGTTGAATACCACCAACCTGAGGGCAGCATGGTCACAAGAACGTGACAAAATTAAAGTTGAATACCACCAACCTGAGGGCAGCATGGTCACAAGAACGTGACAAAAGTAAAGTTGAATACCACCAGCCTGAGGACAGCATGGTCACAAGAACGTGACAAAATTAAAGTTGAATACCACCAGCCTGAGGACAGCATGGTCACAAGAACGTGACAAAATTAAAGTTGGATACCATCAGCCTGAGGGCAGCATGGTCACAAGAACGTGACAAAATTAAAGTTGAATACCACCAGCCTGAGGACAGCATGGTCACAAGAACGTGACACAATTAAAGTTGAATACCACCAGCCTGAGGACAGCATGGTCACAAGAACGTGACAAAATTAAAGTTGAATACCACCAGCCTGAGGTCAGCATGGTCACAAGAACGTGACAAAATTAAAGTTGAAGACCACCAGCCTGAGGGCAGCATGGTCACAAAAACGTGACAAAATTAAAGTTGAATATCACCAGCCTGAGGGCAGCATGGTCACAAGAACGTGACAAAAATAAAGTTGAATACCACCAGCCTGAGGTCAGCATGGTCACAAGAACGTGACAAAATTAAAGTTGAAGACCACCAGCCTGAGGGCAGCATGGTCACAAAAACGTGACAAAATTAAAGTTGAATACCATCAGCCTGAGGGCAGCATGGTCACAAGAACGTGACAAAATTAAAGTTGAATACCACCAGCCTGAGGGCAGCATGGTCACAAGAACGTGACAAATTTTAAGTTGAATACCATCAGCCTGAGAGCAGCATGGTCACAAGAACGTGACAAAATTAAAGTTGAATACCACCAGCCTGATGGCAGCATGGTCACAAGAACGTGACAAAATTAAAGTTGAATACCACCAGCCTGAGGGCAGCATGGTCACAAAAACGTGACAAAATTAAAGTTGAATACCACCAGCCTGAGGGCAGCATGGTCACAAGAACGTGACAAAAATAAAGTTGAATACCAGCCTGAGGACAGCATGGTCTGCAAGAACGTGACAAAATTAAAGTTAATACCACCAGCCTGGGGACAGCATGGTCACAAGAGACGTGACAAAAGTAAAATTGAATACCACCAGCCTGAGGACAGCATGGTCACAAGAACGTGACAAAATTAAAGTTGAATACCACCAGCCTGAGGACAGCATGGTCACAAAAACGTGACAAAATTAAAGTTGAATACCATCAGCCTGATGGCAGCATGGTCACAAGAACGTGACAAAATTAAAGTTGAATATCACCAGCCTGAGGGCAGCATGGTCACAAACAAGGGACAAATTTAATGTTGAATACCATCAGCCTGAGAGCAGCATGGTCACAAGAACGTGACAAAATTAAAGTTGAATACCATCAGTCTGAGGACAGCATAGTCACAAGAACGTGACAAAATTAAAGTTGAATACCACCAGCCTGAGGTCAGCATGGTCACAAGAACGTGACAAAATTAAAGTTGAATACCACCAGTCTGAGGACAGCATGGTCACAAGAACGTGACAAAATTAAAGTTGATTACCACCAGTCTGAGGGCAGCATGGTCGCCAAAACGTGACAAAATTAAAGTTGAATACCATCAGCCTGAGGACAGCATGGTCACAAGAACGTGACAAAATTAAAGTTGAATACCATCAGCCTGAGGACAGCATGGTCACAAGAACGTGACAAAATTAAAGTTGAATACCATCAGCCTGAGAGCAGCATGGTCACAAGAACGTGACAAAATTAAAGTTGAATACCACCAGTCTGAGGGCAGCATTGTCACCAAAAGGTGACAAAATTAAAGTTGAATACAACCAGCCTGAGGGCAGCATGGTCACAAGAACGTGACAAAATTAAAGTTGAATACCACCAACCTGCGGGCAGCATGGTCACAAGAACGTGACAAAAGTAAAGTTGAATACCACCAGCCTGAGGACAGCATGGTCACAAGAACGTGACAAAAATAAAGTTGAATACCACCAGCCTGGGGGCAGCATGGTCACAAGAACGTGACAAAATTGAAGTTGAATACCACCAACCTGGGGCAGCATGGTCACCAAGAACGTGACAAAAGTAAAGTTGAATACCACCAGCCTGGGGACAGCATGGTCACCAAAAGAACGTGACAAATTAAAGTTAATACCGCAGCCTGAGGACAGCATATTGGTCGCAAGAACGTGACAAAATTAAGTTGAATACCATCGGCCTGAAGTGTTGGCATGGTCGTCGCAAGGAACGTGACCAAAATTAAAGTTGAATACACCACCACCAGCCTGAAGGCAGCATGGTCACAAAAAAGTAACCAAATTTAAAGTTAAATACCATCAGCCTAAGAACAGCATAATGGTCACAAAAGAACAATGACAAAATTAAGTTGGTCTACCACCAGCCTGTGGGCATGGTCCTGAAGACGTGACAAAATTAAAGTTGAATACCACCAGCCTGAGGTCAGCATGGTCACAAGAACGTGACAAAATTAAAGTTGAATACCATCAGCCTGAGGGCAGCATGGTCACAAGAACGTGACAAAATTAAAGTTGAATACCAACAGCCTGAGGGCAGCATGGTCACAAGAACGTGACAAATTTAAAGTTGAATACCATCATCTTGAGAGCAGCATGGTCACAAGAACGTGACAAAATTAAAGTTGAATACCACCAGCCTGAGGGCAGATGGTCACAAGAACGTGACAAAATTAAAGTTGAATACCACCAGCCTGAGGGCAGGATGGTCACAAGAACGTGACAAATTTAAAGTTGAATACCACCAGTCTGAGGGCAGCATTGTCACCAAAACGTGACAAAATTAAAGTAAAATACAACCAGCCTGAGGGCAGCATGGTCACAATAACGTGACAAAATTAAAGTTGAATACCACCAGCCTGAGGACCGCATGGTCACAAGAACGTGACAAAATTAAAGTTGAATACCACCAGAATGAGGGCAGCATGGTCACAAGAACGTGACAAATTTAAAGTTGAATACCATCAGCCTGAGAGCAGCATGGTCACAAGAACGTGACAAAATTAAAGTTGAATACCACCAGCCTGAGGGCAGCATGGTCACAAGAACGTGACAAAATTAAAGTTGAATACTACCAGCCTGAGGGCAGGATGGTCACAAGAACGTGACAAATTTAAAGTTGAATACCACCAGCCTGAGGACAGCATGGTCACAAGAACGTGACAAAATTAAAGTTGATTACCACCAGCCTGAGGACAGCATGGTCACAAGAACGTGACAAAATTAAAGTTGAATACGATCAGCCTGAGGACAGCATGGTCACAAGAACGTGACAAAATTAAAGTTGAATACCACCAGTCTGAGGGCAGCATGGTCACCAAAACGTGACAAAATTAAAGTTGAATACCACCAGCCTGAGGGCAGCATGGTCACAAGAACGTGGCAAAATTAAAGTTGAATACCATCAGCCTGAGGGCAGCATAGTCGCAAGAATGTGACAAAATTAAAGTTGAATATCCCCAGCCTGAGGACAGCATGGTCACAAGAACGTGACAAAATTAAAGTTGAATACCACCAGCCTGAGGGCAGCATGGTCACAAGAACGTGACAAAATTAAAGTTGAATACCACCAGGCTGAGGACAGCATGGTCACAAGAACGTGACAAAATTAAAGTTGATTACCACCAGCCTGAGGACAGCATGGTCACAAGAACGTGACAAAATTAAAGTTGAATACCATCAGCCTGAGGGCAGCATGGTCACAAGAACGTGACAAAATTAAAGTTGAATACCACCAGCCTGAGGGCAGCATGGTCACAAACAAGTGACAAAATTAAAGTTGAATACCACCAGCCTGAGGGCAGCGACAGTCACTAGAACGTGACAAAATTAAAGTTGAATATCACCAGCCTGAGGGCAGCATGGTCACAAGAACATGACAAAATTAAAGTTGAATACCACCAGACTGAGGACAGCATGGTCACAAGAACGTGACAAAATTAAAGTTGAATACCACCAGCCTGAGGGCAGCATGGTCACAAGAACGTGACAAAATTAAAGTTTAACACCATCAGCCTGAGGGCAGCATGGTCACAAGAACGTGACAAAATTAAAGTTGAATACCACCAGCCTGAGGACAGCATGGTCACAAGAACGTGACCAAATTAAAGTTGAATACCACCAGCCTGAGGGCAGCATGATCACAAGAACGTGACGAAATTAAAGTTGAATACCACTAGCCTGAGGGCAGCATGGTCACAAGAACGTGACAAAATTAAAGTTGAATACCACCAGCCTGAGGACAGCATGGTCACAAGAACGTGACAAAATTAAAGTTGAATACCACCAGCATGCTGACAGTATGGTCACATGAACGTGACAAATTTATAGTTGAATACCATCAGCCTGAGAGAGCAGCAGCATGGTCACAAGAACGTGATAAAATTCGTACCACCAGCTTGAGGGCAGCATGGTCACAGGAACGTGACAAAATTAAAGTTGAATACCACCAGCCTGAGGACAGCATGGTCACAAGAACGTGACAAAATTAAAGTTGAATACCACCAGACTGAGGGCAGCATGGTCACAAGAACGTGACTAAATTAAAGTTGAATACCACCAGCCTGAGTGCAGCATGGTCACAAGAACGTGACAAAGTTAAAGTTGAATACCACCAGCCTGAGGGCAGCATGTTCACAAGAACGTGACAAAATTAAAGTTGAATGTATCACCTCAGCTTGAGGGCTAAGGCATGGTCACAAAGAACGTGACAAAAATTAAAAGTTGAATACCACCAGCCTGTATGGCATGGTCACAAGAACGTGACAAAATTAAAGTTGAATACCACCAGCCTGAGGTCAGCATGGTCACAAGAACGTGACAAAATTAAAGTTGAATACCATCCGCCTGAGGGGAGCATGGTAACAAGAACGTGACAAAATTAAAGTTGAATACCACCAGCCTGAGGGCAGCATGGTCACAAGAACGTGACAAATTTAAAGTTGAATACCATCAGTCTGAGAGCAGCATGGCCACAAGAACGTAACAAAATTAAAGTTGAATACCACCAGCCTGAGGGCAGTATGGTCACAAGAACGTGACAAAATTATAGTTGAATACCACCAGCGTGAGGGCAGCATGGTCACAAAAACGAGACAAAATTAAAGTTGAATACCACCAGCCTGAGGACAGCATGGTCACAAGAACGTGACAAAATTAAAGTTGAATACCACCAGTCTGAGGGCAGCATTGTCACCAAAA
This sequence comes from Homarus americanus, assembly GCF_018991925.1. NCBI lineage: Eukaryota > Metazoa > Arthropoda > Malacostraca > Decapoda > Nephropidae > Homarus > Homarus americanus. Next base: position 2,745 of record NW_024757813.1, on the reverse strand, counting down.
CGTGACAAAATTAAAGTTGAATACCACCAGCCTGAGGACAGCATGGTCACAAGAACGTGACAAAATTAAAGTTGGATTACCACCAGCCTGAGACAGCATGCGGTCACAAGAACGTGACAAAATTAAAAGTTGAATACCACCAGCCTGAGGGAAGTATGGTCACAAAGAACGTGACAAATTTATAGTTAAATACCATCAGCCTGAGAGTGCATGGTCACAAGAACGACAAATTAAAAGTTGAATACCACAGCCTGGATAAGGGTGATGGCTCACAGAACGACAAAATTAGTTGAATTACCAGTCTGAGGGAAGGCAGCATATCACCAAAACGACAAAATTAAAAGCTGAATACCAATTCAGCCTGAGGGCAGCATGGCTCGCTACGAACGTGGCCAAATTAAAGTTGAATACCATCAGCCTGAGGGCAGTGATGGGTCACAAGAACGACAAAATTAAAGGAATACCCCAGCCTGAGGACAGCATGGTCACAAGAACGTGACAAAATTAAAGTTGAATACCACCAGCCTGAGGGCAGCATGGTCACAAGAACGTGACAAAATTAGAGTTGAATACCACCAGCCTGAGGGCAGCATGGTCACAAGAACGTGACAAATTTAAAGTTGAATACCATCAGCCTGAGAGCAGCATGGTCACAAGAACGTGACAAAATTAAAGTTGATTACGACCTGCCTGAGGGCAGCATCGCCACAAGAACGTGACTAAATTAAAGTTGAATACCACCAGCCTGAGTGCAGCATAGTCACAAGAACGTGACAAAATTAAAGTTGAATACCACCAGCCTGAGGGCAGCATGGTCACAAGAACGTGACAAATTTAAAGTTGAATACCATCAGCCTGAGAACAGCATGGTCACAAGAACGTGACAAAATTAAAGTTGAATACCACCAGCCTGAGGGCAGCATGGTCACAAAAACGTGACAAAATTAAAATTGAATACCACCAGCCTGAGGGCAGGATGGTTACAAGAACGTGACAAAATTAAAGTTCAATACCACCAGTCTGAGGGCAGCATTGTCACCAAAACGTGACAAAATTAAAGTTGAATACAACCAGCCTGAGGGCAGCATGGTCACAAGAACGTGACAAAATTAAAGTTGAATACCACCAGCCTGAGGGCAGCATGGTCATAAGAAAGTGACAAAATTAAAGTTGAATACCACCAGCCTGAGGGCAGCATGGTCACCAAAACGTGACAAAAATTAAAGCGAATACCACCGCCTGAGGACAGCATGGGTCACAAGAACGTGACAAAAATTAAAGTTGATTACCACCAGCCTGAGGGACAGCATGGTCACAAGAACGTGACAAAAATTCAAAGTTGAATACCACCAGCCTGAGGGAAGTATGCCAGTCATGTAAGAACGTGACAAATTTGTGTTAAATACCATCAGCCTGAGAGCAGCATGGTCACAAAGAACGTGACAAAAATTAAAGTTGAATACCACCAGCCTGATGGTGGCAGTATGGTCACAAGAACGTGACAAAATTAAAGTTGAATACCACCAGCCTGAGGGCAGCACCGTCACATGAACGTGACTAAATTAAAGTTGAATACCACCAGCCTGAGTGCAGCATGATCACAAGAACGTGACAAATTTAAAGTTGAATACCATCATCTTGAGAGCAGCATGGTCACAAGAACGTGACAAAATTAAAGTTGAATACCACCAGCCTGAGGTCAGCATGGTCACCAAAACGTGACAAAATTAAAGTTGAATACCACCAGCCTGAGGGCAGCATGGTCACAAGAACGTGGCAAAATTAAAGTTGAATACCATCAGCCTGAGGGCAGCATGGTCACAAGAACGTGACAAAATTAAAGTTGAATACCACCAGCCTGAGGGCAGGATGGTCACAAGAACGTGACAAAATTAAAGTTGAATACCACCAGCCTGAGGGCAACATGGTGACAAGAACGTGACAAAATTAAAGTTGAATACCACCAGCCTGAGGACAGCATGGTCACAAGAACGTGACAAAATTAAAGTTGAATACCACCAGCATGAGGACAGCATGGTCACATGAACGTGACAAATTTATAGTTGAATACCATCAGCCTGAGAGCAGCATGGTCACAAGAACGTGATAAAATTAAAGTCGAATACCACCAGCATGAGGGCAGCATGGTCACAAGAACGTGACAAAATTAAAGTTGAATACCATCAGCCTGATGACAGCATGGTTACAAAAACGTGGCAAAATTAAAGTTGAATACCACCAGACTGAGGGCAGCATGGTCATGCAACGTGACTAAATTAAAGTTGAATACCACCAGCCTGAGTGCAGCATGGTCACAAGAACGTGACAAAGTTAAAGTTGAATACCACCAGCCTGAGGGCAGCGAAAGTCACAAGAACGTGACAAAGTTAAAGTTGAATACCACCAGCTTGAGGACAGCATGGTCACAAGAACATGACAAAATTAAAGTTGAATACCACCAGCTTGAGGACAGCATGGTCACAAGAATATGACAAAATTAAAGTTGAATACCACCAGCCTGAGGGCAGCGACAGTCACAAGAACGTGACAAAATTAAAGTTAAATACCATCAGCCTGAGGGCAGCATGGTCACAAGAACGTGACAAAATTAAAGTTGAATACCACCAGCCTGAGGGCAGCGACAGTCACAAGAACGTGACAAAATTAAAGTTAAATACCACCAGCTTGAGGGCAGCATGGTCACAAGAACGTGACTAAATTAAAGTTGAATACCACCAGCCTGAG
>NW_024757812.1:0-3472 GCF_018991925.1 Homarus americanus | reverse complement strand
TTATATATATATATATATATATATATATATATATATATATATATATATATATATATATATATATATATATATATATATATATATATATATATAAAAGAAACAGACTAGAGAGAGTAATACAAATGCTGTGTATATACAGAGGAGGGTGAGACCAGGTCCACAATGGTCAGGTATTAGGTAATGACCCTACTAATCTTTAAATAGCACACAACGGTTGGTGGTCAGGTCAGATGGTCAAGGACCCGGCCTTCTCACCTGATCACAAATCTTCTTAATTACAAAATTGTCCACCTTGTACATGCCGTTACTCAAATTCATGTTGAATGCTTCGGTATGTTTAATAAGTACAGATTCTATGATGTCCTTACTGTCAATTGACTTACATGGTAATATTGAGGAGGCATTACAGTCAATGCAATGCTTGTTATCCCTCAAATGAACAAACAGAGCATTGATTCCTGGCCTGTCCTAACACTGTATTTGTGTTGTTTAATTCTAGTTGCAAGATCTTTACCTGTCTGGCCTATAAAACATATATACATTCCTTGCAAGGAACTTTATAAATGCAACCAATTGTGTTGTTGGGGGAGTTCTTGATTAACATTTGTTTAACAGTGCATGAGTTTTAAATGCCACATTGACGTTCCAGGTTTTTAGCTGTGCAGGAATGTGTGAGAAATTTTGTGAAATGGTAATATTAAGATATTCTTATGGTCATGGGTGGGCTTGGGGTCAGTTCTATAAAAGTTTTAGTAATGTTTAAGCATTTGTCTATGAAAGATCTAGGTATTTAAGGTTTGAGCCAATATTATATATATATTTGTATTCTCATCGATGAATTCCGGACTGCAAATTCTCAAGGCACGTAAAAACATTGTTGAAAATACTGACTGTTTCACTTTATTATGGTGTGCAGAATAATAATGAATGTATGAACACACATTAGTTGGTTTTCTATAAATACTGAACTTAAAAGTGTTACCTATTCTGTGTATCAGACAGTCTAGGAATGGCAATTTACAGTCTTGCTCTAATTCCACCTGACCATTGTGGACCTGTTCTCACCCTCCTCTGTATATATACACCTTGATTTGTATTACTCTCTCTAGTCTGTACTCACCCCTGAAGATGTGAATTACACGAAAACGCTTGGGAACTTCGTGTTTTCTTCTTTCCTTGTGGTTATCAGCATATACCTAGATCACGCGCACCTACATGATTTACTTGGATATATATATATATATATATATATATATATATATATATATATATATATATATATATATATATATATATATATATATATATATATATATTGATAAAATCACACGGGGAAAAAAGGAAACAACGGAGCACCTTAGCAGTGCCTTGTTCGTTCATGTTAGGAATAATAATCATCACATTGCTTGGGGAAAAAGCTTAGAAGTGTTCAAACCATCTTGTGTCACAGAAAGACTTCTGATTGAAGCTAGTTTGATTAAGGAATTAAAATCAATTAACCTTATTGATAGTTATTTAGTGGGTCCCTTATTTTTGACCTGACCTGACCTGACTAGTTTCGTCGCCCCCTTTCTCTTAAGCTTCTCTAAGTGTGTGTTGGTGTTGGTGTGGGGACTAGTGGATGACATCATTATGGCCTGACCTCATGTTTAATAAGGTCACCCTGTATATTTAAGCCTCTCTCTGTCCATGTAATCCAGTTGCCTCTGAAGATGTCTTGAATGAAGACGAAAGCTAAGGTGCTCCGGTGTTTCCCTTTTCCCGTGTGATTTTATCAAGATTTATCTTATCCACGTTTTCATTGTGGATCTACATGAAATATATACTGTATATATAAAACTTGAGAGAAAACACCAAACTTACACCACGCACTTAATAGTCGTCATTCTGTGTATACTTCAGTATTATTTAAAACGAATGTAAGCTTACCTCAGTTACGATATCAGCAAGAGACAGGAGTAAGGTGTGATGATACAATTCCTTGGTGTTCACTTTATATACCTGACGTCCAGGAATTACCGATATCAGCTGGAGAAATTTACTTATTTCCTTTTATTAATTGTAGAACACCCTGGTCCTTGAATACATAAAATTAATTTCTATGTTTGATCATCTACAGTAATATTTAATTAAATATAAAGAATTACCAGCGAAAGGGAGAAACGTGATGGACTTAAATATTGGAGAATCATTTCACCTGGCATCCCATGACTCACGTCCAGGTATTTCCCAAGGCAATATAATTATGTTGTCAGGGCTGTTGCCCTAGATATACTATATATATATATATATATATATATATATATATATATATATATATATATATATATATATATATATATATATATATATATATATATATATATATATATATCATGTAAATCACAATGAAAACGTAAGGATAAGATAAATCTTGTAATCACACAGAAAATGAAACAACGGAGTAACTTAGCTTTCGTCTTGATAAAGAAGAAAGCTAAATCAATACAAACCTCCACCCAACTACAGGCCACGCCATCTATTGTCCTGATCTACCTACCCAGCACCACTGCATCCCGGGACGAGACACGAGTGCAGCTCGTCCTTAGTTACTCAGGGTTTCCCTTCTCCATATCTGGTTGTTGCGTCCTCCTCAAAAGTCTTCTTTTCAGCTCCAATTCGAGGAGAGCACTTGGCTCTGGGAGTGACCACAGGATCATCTATCCTCTAAACCTACGTGCAGTGACTACCTACCGTCTTCTACAATACTCAGCCTTACTCGTCCGCCATCTCAGCTCCCTCACGCAAGTACATGTTGCCTCCCCACGTCCACTTGCTTCAAATTGTTTATGTTTAATATTAAATACTGTTAATGTTTAGGTTAAGTTTGGTTAAGGGTAATTTATAAGCTGAATATTTTGTTAAAGAATTTATGGTACTCTATTATATACAACGAAAACTCGCATCCTTTATTCACCTTTTATAGTCCGATTGTCTTTGTTTTTTTTTTATTGTTGTTACCTGTTGGGATCTGGGTAGACGTATAACTATATTCTAAATCCCCAACTCGTAAAAAAATGGCGACCGGATAGACACGACCTTTAAGTACCATATTCCTTCCTCCCTTGTTACTCAGTAATTATCTCCTCCCAATCACTTCTTGTCACAATTGCTTTACGGTAGTTTTAAAGCCTTCATATGTGTGTGCATATATTGGTATTATCGTATAGTAAGAGTGACAGACGTAGGATATTAGGTTCCAAGTGTCATAAGGCTTACCTGTTATTACACGGCAGTTGTGTGTAAGTCTTATCATAGGAAGAACGGATCTTGATGCACGTCGCACCTCACTCCAGAGTAGGCTGTCTCATAGTCACTAGTTTAGGTGAAGTGATATCTTGGACGCCCCGCCCTACCAGGACCCCAATTATGCTCAATTTTGTTCTTCTCATTATCTCATTCAGGGTCAATCATTACCATTTATCATGTTTAT
>NW_024757811.1:0-75503 GCF_018991925.1 Homarus americanus | reverse complement strand
CCTCATTGAAGTGTACCTGGGAGTGTCACAGGTGTATCTGGTAGTGTCAGAGGTGTGCCTGGGAGTGTCAGAGGCGTACATGGGAGTGTCATGGTACCTGGGAGTGCGTCAGGAGGTGTACCTGGGAGTATCAGAGGTGTATCTGGGATTGTCGAGGTGTACCTGGGAGGTCAGAGGTGGAACTGGGAGTGTCAGGTGTAACTGGGAATGTCAGAGGTATCTGGGAGTGTCAGAAGTGTACCTGAGAGTGTCAGAGGTGTACCTGGGAGTGTCAGCTGTACCTATGAGTGTCAGTGTGCCTGGGAGGTCAGGGTGTACCTGGGAGTGTCAGGGTGTAACTGGGAGTGTCGGAGGTGCACTGGGAGTGTCGGAGGTGTGTGGGAGTGTCTGAGGTGTACCTGGGGTGTCAGAGGTACCTGGGAGTGTCAGAGTGATCTGCAAGTGGGCAGAGGCATACCCGGGGAGTGGGTTTGAGGCACTGGGAGTGTCGGAGGTGTACCTGGGAATGTCAGAGGTGTACCTGGGAGTGTCAGAGGTGTACCTGAGATGTCAGTGGTGTACCTGGGAGTGTCATTCATGTACCTGGGAGGTCAGGAGGTGGCCCTGGAAGTGTCAGGGCTGGAAGTGTCAGAGGTGTGCCTGGGAGTGACAGCGGTGTACCTGGGAGTATTAGAGGTGTACCTGGGAGTGTCAGAGGTGTACCTGGAGATGTCAGTGGTGTGCCTGGGAGGTCTGTCTGGCGTACCTGGGAGGTTGGGGAGGTGTACCTGGAAGTGTCAGGGCTGAAGTGTCAGAGGTGCACCTGGGAGTGACAGCGGTGTACCTGGGAGTATCAGAGGTGTGCCTGGGAGTGTTAAGGGTGTACCAGGGAGGTCAGAGGTGTACCTGGGAGGTCAGTGGTATACCTGAGTGTCATTGGTGTACCTGGGAGTGTCATAGGGTGTACCTAAGTGTCAGAGGAGTACCTGGAAGGTCAGGAGGTGCACTCTGGGAGTGTCCTGAGGTGTACCTGGGAGGTCAGACGAACCAGGGAGGTAAGAGGTGTACCTGAGAGGTGGTGTACCTGGCAGTGTCAGAGGATATCTGGGAGGTTTGAGGTGTACCTGAGATGTCAGTGGTGTACCTGGGGAGTGTCATTCATGTACCTGGGAGTGTCAGAGGTACCTGGAAGTGTCAGGGCTGGAAGTGTCAGGAGGTGCACCTGGGAGTGACAGCGGTGTGCCTGAGTATCAGAGGTGTACCTGGGAGGTTAAAGGTGTACCTAGGGAGTGTCAGAGGTGTGCCTGGGACAGTGGTGTACCTGGGAGTGTCATTGGTGCACTGGGAGGTCATAGGTGTACCTGAAGTCAGAGGAGCACCTGAAGTGTCAGAGGTGTACCTGGAGTGTTTGGGTGCACCTGGGAGGTCAGAGGTGTACCTGGAAGGTCAGGCTGGAAGTGCCAGAGGTGTACCTGGGAGTGTCTGAGGTGTGACCTGGGAGGTCAGACGAGGAACCAGGGAGTGTAAGAGGTGTACCTGGAGAGTGTCAGTGGTGTACCTGGCAGTGTCAGAGGGATATCTGGGAGTGTTTGAGGTGTACCTGGGAGTGTTGGAGGTGTACCTGGGAATGTCAGAGGTGTACCTGGAAGTGTCAGGGCTGGAAGTGTCAGAGCTGTACCTGGGAGTGTCAGGTGTACCTGGGAGTGTCAGAGTTGTTCCAGAGGTCAGAGGTGGACCTGGCAGTGTCAGAGGGATATCTGGGAGGTTTGAGGTGCACCTGGGAGTGTTGGAGGTGTACCTGGGAATGTCAGAGGTGTACCTGGGAGTGTTAGTGGTGTACCTGGGAGTTCAGAGGTGACCTGGAAGTGTCAGAGGTACCTGGAAGTGGCAGAGGTGTACTTTGATAGTGTCTGAGGTGTACTGGGGTGTCTGGAGGTACCAGCGAGTGTCAAGCCTTGGGAGTGTCAGAGGTGTACCTGGGAGGTCAGAGATGGACCTGGGAGTGTCGAGGAGTGCCTGAGAGCATCAGAGGACCTGGGAGTGCCTGAGGTGTTCCTGGAGGTCAGAGGTGTACCTGGGAGAGTCAAAGGTGTACCTGGGAGATGTCAGTGGTACCTGGGAGGTCATTCATGTACCTGGGAGTGTCAGAGAGGTGCACCTGGAAGTGTCAGGGCTGGAAATGTCAGAGGTGTATCTGAGAGTGACCTGCGGTGTATCTGGGAGTGTCAGAGGTGTACCTGAGTGTCAGATGTGTACCTGGGAGTGTCGGAGGTGTACTTGGGAGGTCAGGGTGTACTTGGGATTGTCAGGTGTACCTGGGAGTGTCAGAGGTGTACTTGGGAGTGTCTGAGGTGTACCTGGGAGTGTCTGAGGTGTACCTGGGAGGTCAGTTGGCCTGGGAGCATCAGAGTGAGCACCTTGGAGGTCAGTGGTGTGCACCCGGGAGTGTCAGGAGGTGTACCTGGGAGTGTCAGAGGTGTACCTGGGAGTGCCAGAGGTGTACTTTGGGAGTGTCTGAGGTGTACCTGGGAGTGTCTGAGGTGTACCTGGGAGTGTCAGGTTTGTGCCTGGGAGCATCAGAGGAGTACCTTGGAGTGTCAGTGGTGTACCTGTGAGTGTCAGAGGTGTGACCTGGGAGTGTCAGAGGTGTACCTGGGAGTGTCAGAGGTGTACCTGGGAGTGTCAGTGGTGTACCTGGGAGTGTCACAGGCGTACATGGGTGTGTCGGTGGGTGTACCTGGGAGTGTCAGAGGTGTACCTGGGAGTATCAGAGGTGCCTGGGATTGTCAGAGGTGTACCTGGGAGTGTCAGAGTTGGAACTGGGAGTGTCAGGGGTGTAAATGGGAGTGTCAGAGGCGTATCTGAGAGGGTGTAAGTGTACCTGGGAGTGTCAGAGGTGTGTACTGGGAGTGTCAGTGAACCCATGAGTGTCAGGGGTGTACTTGGGAGGTCAGGGGTGTACCTGGGAGTGTCAGGGGTGTAACTGGGAGGTCGGAGGTAACTGGGGTGTCAGGAGGTGTACCTGGGAGGTCAGAGGTGTACCTGGCAGTGTCAGAGGGATATCTGGGAGTGTTGAGGTGTACCTGGGAGTGTTGGAGGTGTACCTGGGAATGTCAGAGGTGTACCTGGGAGTGTCAATGGTGTACCTGGGAGATGTCAGTGGCACTGGGGAGTGTCATCTGCGTACCTGGGAGTGTCAGAGGCATACCTGGAAGTGTCAGGGCTGTCAGAGGTACCTGGGAGTGAACTGCGGTGTACCTGGGAGGTCAGGAGGTGTACCTGGGAGTGTCTGAGGTGTACCTGGGAGTGTCAGAGGTGTACCTGGGAGGTCAGAGGTGTACCTGGGAGGTCAGAGGAGTACCTGGGAGCATCAGAGAGTACCTGGGTGTGTCAGAGGTACCTGGGAGTTTCAAAGGTACCTGGGAGTGTCAGAGGCGCACATGGGTGTGCAGAGGTGTACCTGGGAGTGTCAGAGGCGTACATGGGAGTGTCATGGTACCTGGGAGTGTCAGAGGTGTACCTGGGAGTATCAGGGGTACATGGAAGTGTCAGAGGCGTACCTGGTGTCTGGTGTACCTGGGAGTGTCACAGGTGTACCTAGTGTCAGAGGTGTACCTGGGATGTCAGAGGCGTACATGGGAGTGTCATGGGTGTACCTGGGAGTGTCAGAGGTGTACCTGGGAGTATCAGAGGTATCTGGGATTGTCAGAGGTGTACCTGGGAGTGTCAGAGGTGGAACTGGGGTCAGGTAACTGGGAGTGTCAGAGGTGTATCTGGGAGTGTCAGAAGTGTACCTGAGAGTGTCAGAGGTGTACCTGGGAGTGTCAGCGGTGTACTCTATGAGGTCAGGTGTACCTGGGAGGTCAGGGGCTGTGTACCTGGGAGGTCGTAACTGGGAGTGTCGGAGGTACCTGGGAGTGTCGGAGGTGTAACTGGGAGTGTCTGAGGTGTCACCTGGGGATCAGAGGCCTGAGTGTCAGAGGTGTACCTGGCAGTGGCAGAGGCATACCTGGGAGTGTTTGAGGTGTGACCTGGGAGTGGAGGTACCTGGGAATGAGGTGTACCTGGGAGTGTCAGAGGTGTACCTGGGAGATGTCAGTGGTGTACCTGGGGAGTGTCATTCATGTACCTGGGAGGTTGAGAGGTGGCCCTGGATGTCAGGGCTGAAGTGTCAGAGGTACCTGGGAGGACAGCGGTGTGACCTGGGAGTATTAGAGGTGTACCTGGGAGTGTCAGAGGTGTACCTGGGAGATGTCAGTGGTGTACCTGGGGAGGTCATTCATGTACCTGGGAGTGTCAGAGGTGTACCTGGAAGGTCAGGGCTGGAAGTGTCGAGGTGCACCTGGGAGTGACAGCGGTGTACCTGGGAGTATCAGAGGTGTACCTGGGAGTGTTAGGTGTACCAGGAGTGTCAGAGGTGTACCTGGGAGTGTCAGTGGTATACCTGGGAGGTCATTGGTGTACCTGGGAGGTCATAGGTGTGCCTGGAAGTGTCAGAGGAGCACTGGAAGTGTCAGAGGTGTCCTGGGAGGTCAGAGGTGTACCTGGGAGTGCCAGAGGTGTGCTTGGGAGTGTCTGAGGTGTGCCTGGGAGTGTCTGAGGTGTACCTGGGAGTGTCGGTTTTGTGCCTGGGACTCAGGAGGAGTACCTTGGAGTGTCAGTGGTGTACCTGTGGAGTGTCAGAGGTGCCTGGGAGTGTCAGAGGTGTACCTGGGAGTGTCAGAGGTGTACCTGGGAGTGTCCGGTGGTGTACCTGGGAGGTCAGAGGCGTACATGGGTGTGTCATGGGTGTACCTGGGAGGTCAGAGGTGTACCTGGGAGTATCAGAGGTGTACCTGGGATTGTCAGAGGTGTACCTGGGAGTGTCAGAGTTGAACTGGGAGTGTCAGGGTGTAAATGGGAGTGTCAGAGGCGTATCTGAGTGTGAGGCAATCTGGGAGTGTCAGAGGTACCTGGGAGTGTCAGGTGTTCCTATGAGTGTCAGGGTGTACTTGGGAGGTCAGGTACCTGGGAGTGTCAGGGGTGTAACTGGGAGTGTCGGAGGTGTAACTGGGGTGTCAGAGGTACCTGGGAGTGTCAGAGGTGTACCTACCTGGCAGTGTCAGAGGGACATCTGGAGTGTTTGAGGTACCTGGGAGTGTTGAGGTGTGCACTTGGGAATGTCAGAGAGGGTGTACCTGGGAGTGGGCCACTTGGTGCACCTGGGAGATGTCAGCAGGCAATCTGGAGGGGCCATTCATGCACCTGGGAGTGTCAGGAGGTGTACCTGTGCTGTCAGGCTGAAATGTCAGAGGTGTACCTGGGAGGAATCAAGTGTGTACCTTGGGAGGTCTGAAGGTACCTGGGAGTGTCACAGGTGTACCTGCAGTAAGCCAGAGGTGTACCTGGGAGTGTCAGAGGCAAGCATGGGAGGTCATGGGTGCACTCTGGGAGTGTCAGGAGGTGTACCTGGGAGTATCAGAGGTGTATCTGGATTGTCAGAGGTGTACCTGGGAGTGTCAGAGGTGGAACTGGAGTGTTTCAGGGTGTAACTGGGAATGTCAGAGGTGTATCTGGGAGTGTCAGAAGTGTACCTGAGAGTGTCAGAGGCCTGGGAGTGTCATGGTACCTATGAGTGTCAGGGTGTACCTGGGAGTGTCAGCGGTGTACCTGGGAGTGTCATGGGTGTAACTGGGAGTGTCGGAGGTGCACCTGGGAGTGTCGGAGGTAACTGGGAGTGTCTGGAGGTGCACCTGGGGGTGTCAGGAGGTGCACCTGGGAGTGTCAGAGGTGTACCTGGCAGTGGGCAGAGGTGCATACCTGGGAGAGTGTTTGAGGTGTGCCTGGGAGTGTCGGAGGTGTACCTGGGAATGTCAGAGGTGTACCTGGGAGTGTCAGAGGTGTGTACCTGGGAGATGCTCAGTGGTGTACCTGGGAGTGTCATTCATGCACCTGGGAGTGTCAGAGGTGGCCCTGAAGTGTCAGGCTGGAAGTGTCAGAGGTGTACCTGGGAGTGACAGCGGTGCACTGGGAGCATTAGAGGTGTACCTGGGAGTGTCAGAGGTGTACCTGGGAGATGTCAGTGGTGTACCTGGGAGGTCATCCACCTGGGAGTGTCAGAGGGGTGCACCTGAAGGTCAGGGCTGGAAGTGTCAGAGGTGCAATCTGGGAGTGACAGCGGTAATCTGGGAGCACTTCAGGAGGTGCACCCTGGGAGTGTTAAAGGTGTACCAGGGAGGCTCAGGAGGTGCACCTGGCGTCAGTGGTCTGGGGAGTGTCATTGGTGCACCTGGGAGGCTCATAGGTGTACCTGGAAGTGTCAGAGGAGTACCTGAAGTGTCAGGAGGTGTACCTGGGGAGTAAGTCTGAGGTGTACTCTGGGAGCGTCAGACGAGAAACCAGGGAGTGTGGGCGAGGTGCACCTGAGAGTGTCAGTGGTGTACCTGGCAGTGTCAGAGGATATCTCAAGGGAGTGTTTGAGGTGTACCTGGGAGATGTCAGTGGTGCACCTGGGAGTGTCATTCATGTACCTGGGAGGTCAGAGGTGTACCTGGACAGGGCTGGGCAGGAGTGCACCTGGGAGACAGCGGTGTACCTGGGAGTATCAGAGGTGTACCTGGGAGTGTTAAAGGTGTACCAGGAGTGTCAGAGGTGTACCTGGGAGGTCAGTGGTATGCCTGGGAGTGTCATTGGTGTACCTGGGAGTGTCATAGGTGTCCTGGAAGTGTCAGAGGAGTACCTGGAAGTGTCAGAGGTACCTGGGAGTGTTTGAGGTGTACCTGGGAGGTCAGAGGTGTACCTGGAAGTGTCAGGGCTGGAAGTGTCAGAGGTGTACCTGGGAGTGTCTGAGGTGTACCTGGGAGTGTCAGGACGAGAACCAGGAGTGTAAGAGGTGTACCTGAGAGTGTCAGTGGTGTACCTGGCAGTGTCAGAGGGATCTGGATGTTTGAGGTGTACCTGGAGTGTTGGAGGTGTACCTGGGAATGTCAGAGGTGTACCTGGAAGTGTCAGGGGCTGGAAGTGTCAGAGCTGTACCTGGGAGTGTCAGGTGTGCCTGGGAGGTCAGAGTTGTTCAGAGAGTGTCAGAGGTGGGACCTGGCAGTGTCAGAGGGATATCTGGGAGTGTTTGAGGGTGCACCTGGGAGTGTTGGAGGTGTACCTGGGAATGTCAGAGGTGTGACCTGGGAGTGTCAGTGGTGTACCTGGGAGTTTCAGAGGTGTACCTGGAAGTGTCAGAGGTGTACCTGGGAGTGGCAGAGGTGTACTTGATAGTGTCTGAGGTGTACCTGGGAGTGTCTGAGGTGTACCAGCGAGTGTCAGTTTTGTACCTGGGAGTGTCAGAGGTGTACCTGGGAGTGTCAGAGATGTACCTGGGAGTGTCAGAGGAGTACCTGAGAGCATCAGAGGAGTACCTGGGAGTGTCTGAGGTGTTCCTGGGAGTGTCAGAGGTGTACCTGGGAGTATCAGAGGTGTACCTGGGAGTGTCAGTGGTGTACCTGGGAGTGTCAGAGGTGTACCTGGAAGTGTCAGAGGTGTACCTGGAAGTGTCAGAGGTGTAACTGGGAGTGTCTGAGGTGTACCTGGGAGTGTCAGAGGTGTACCAGGGAGTGTCAGAGGTGTACCTGGGAGTGTCAGTGGTATACCTGGGAGTGTCATTGGTGTACCTGAGAGTGTCATAGGTTTACCTGGAAGTGTCAGAGAGTACCTGGGTGTCAGAGGTGTGCCTGGGAGTGTCTGAGGTGTACCTGGGAGTGTCAGAGGTGTACCTAGTGTCAGGGGTGTACCTGGAAGTGTCCGGTGTACCTGGGAGTGTCTGTGGTGTACCTGGGAGTGTCAGACCAGAACCAGGGAGTGTCAGAGGTGTACCTGGGAGTGTCATGGGTGTACCTGGGAGTATCAGGGGTGTACCTGGAAGTGTCAGCGGTGTACCTGGGAGTGTCAGGGTGTATCTGGGAGTGTCAGAGGGTGCAGGAGTGTCAGAGGTGTACCGGAGTGTCATGGGTTTTACCTGGGAGTGTCAGAGGTGTACCTAGAGTATCAGAGGTGTACCTGGGATTGTCAGAGGTGTACCTGGGAGTGTCAGAGGTGTACCTGGGAGTGTCAGGGGTGTAACAGGGAGTGTCGGAGGTGTAACTGGGTGTCAGAAATGTACCTGGGAGTGTCAGGGGTGCCTGGGAGTGTCATTCATGTACCTGGGAGTGTTAGAGGTGTGCTGGAGGTGTCAGGGGACTGGAAGTGTCAGAGGTGTACCTGGGAGTGTCAGAGGTGTACCTGTGTGAGAGGTGTACAGGAGTGTCAGACGTGTACCTGGGAAGTGTCAGAGGTGTACCTGAGGTCATGAGTGTACCTGAGTGTCGAGAGTACCGAGCATCAAGTACCTGGGAGTGTCAGACGTGTACACCGGGTGTCAGAGGTGTACCTGGGGTGTCAGAGAGTACCTGGTGTCAGTGGTGGCACCTGGGAGTGTTGTGGTGTGCCTGGGAGTGTGAGAGGTGTACCTAGGGGTGTCGAGTTGGGTGGAAGTGTCAGGGAGGTGTTCCTAGGAGTGTCAAGGTGTACCTGGGAGTGTCGGAGGTGTACCTGGAAATGTCAGAGGTGTACCTGGGAGTTGTCAAGGTGTACCGGAGATGTCAGTGGTGTACCCGGGAGTGTCATTCATGCCTGGTGTCGGACGTGCACCCTAAGTGTCAGGGCTGGAAGTGTCAGAGGTGTGCCTAGAGTGTCTGAGGTGGCCTGGGAGTGTCAGACGAGAACCAGGGAGTGTAAGAGGTGTACCTGAGAGTGTCAGTGGTGGACCTTGCAGTGTCAGAGGGATATCTGGGAGTGTTTGAGGTGTACCTGGGAGTGTTGGAGGTGTACCTGGGAATGTCAGAGGTGTACCTGGGAGTGTCATTCATGTACCTGGGAGTGTCTGACGTGTACCTGGAAGTGTCAGGGCTGGAAGTGTCAGAGGTGTACCTGGGAGTGTCAGAGCTGTACCTGGGAGTGTCAGGTGTGCTGGGAGTGTGTCAGAGGTGTTCCAGAGAGTGTCAGAGAGGTGGACCTGGCGGTGTCAGAGGGATGTCTGGGGTGATTTGAGAGTTATTTGCCTGGGAGTGTTGGAGGTGTACCTGGGAATGTCAGAGAATTGTACCTGGGAGTGTCAAGGTGTGCCTGGGAGATGTCAGTGAGGTGGCCACACCAGAATTGTCATTCATGTACAAGTGTCAGAGGTGTACACAAGTGTCAGGGCAAATGTCAGAAATTGTACCTGGGAGTGACCTGCGGTGTACCTGGGAGAGTCAGAGGTGTACCTGGGAGTGTCGGAGGTGTACCTGGGAGTGTCGGAGGTGTACACACCAGGAGTGTCAGGGAGTACTTGGAGATTGTCAGGGTGTACCTGGGAGTGTCAGAGGTGTGCAGGAGTGTCTACGAGGTGTACGTGGGAGTGTCTACGAAATTGTACCAAGGAGTGTCAGTTTGTGCCTGGGGCATCAGAGGCAGTACCTGGGAAGTGTCAGTGGTAGCACACCTTGAGTGTCCAGAGTGTACCTGGGAAGTCAGAGAGGTGGCCTGGAATTACCAGAAGGTGTACACCTGGGAGTATCCAGAGGTGTACCTGGGAGTGTTAGTGAGGTGTACCTGCAGTGTCCAAGAGGCGTACATGGGAGTGTCATGGGTGTACCTGGGAGTGTCAGAGGTGTACCTGGAAGTGTCAGAGGTGTACTGGGAGTGTCAGAGGTGTACCTGGGGTGTGCAAGGTGGCCTGGGAGTGTCAGAGGTGTACCTGGGAGGTGTCCGAGGGGCCTGGAAGTGTCAGCAGGTGTGCAGGGTGTCTGTGGTGTACCTGGGAATTGTCGGGCGAGCCAGGAGTGGCTCAGAGAGTGGCACCTAGGAGTGTCGCTAGGTGTACACCAGGAGTGTCAGAGGTGGCCACCTGGAGAGTGTCAGCAGTGGCACACCAGAATTGTCAGAAGGTAGCACCAGGAGTGTCAGAGAGTGTACACAAGAGTGTCAGGGGTGTAACTTTAAGTGTCCGGAAGTGTAACTGAGGAGCCTTAAATATCTAGAGTGTCAGAGGTGTACCTGGAGTGTCATTCATGTACCTGGAGTGTTAGAGGTGTACCTGGAAGTGTCGGGGAGTGGAAGTGTCGAAGGTGTGTACCTGGGAGTGTCAAGAGTGTACCTGGGAGTGTGAGAGGTGTACCTGGGAGTGTCAAGACGTGTACCTGGGGAGTGTCAGAGGTGTGTACCTGGGAGTGTCAGAGGTGTACCTGGGAGTGTCAGAGGAGTACCTGGGGCATCGAAGGAGGAGTACACAGGAGTGTCAGGCGTGTACCTGGGAGTGTCAGAGGTGTACCTGGGAGTGTCAAGTACACAGGAGTGTCAGTGAGTGTACCTAGGAGTATTATTGGTAGCTGCCTGGGAGTATGTCAGAGGTGTACCTAGGTGTCCAGTATAGGTAAGTGTCAGAGGTGTTCTAGCGAGAGTGTGTCAGAGGTATTGTACAGAGATGTCGGAAGTGTACGCAAATGTCAGAGGTGTACCTGGGAAGTGTCAAGAGTGTACCTGGGAATGTCAGTAGTGCAGAATTGTCATTCATGTACCTGGGAGTGTCCAGACGTGTGCCTGGAAGTGTCGGGGCTGCGGAAGTGTCCAGAGGTGTACCTGGGAGTGTCTGAGGTGTACCTGGGAGTGTCGGGCAGAGCCAGAGGTGTAGAGGTGTACTACAGAGTGTCCAGTGGGTGGACCTGGCAGTGTCAGAGGGATATCTGGGAGTGTTTGAGGGTACCTAGGAGTGTTGGAGGTGTACCTGGGAATGTCAGAGGTGTACACCAGGTGTCATTCATGTACTGCCTGGGAGTGTCAGACGTGTACCTACCTGGAAGTGTCAGGGCTGGAAGTGTCAGAGGTGTACCTGGGAGTGTCAGAGCTGTACCTGGGAGGTGTCGGGTGTACCTGGGAGGTGTCAGAGGTGTTCCAGAGAGTGTCAGAGGTGGACCTGGCAGTGTCAGAGGGATATCTGGGAGGTGTTTGAGGTGCCTGGGAGTGTTGGAGGTGTACCTGGGAATGTCAGAGGTGTGCCTGGGAGTGTCCATATTTGCCTGGGAAATGTCAGTGGTAGCCTGGGGTGTCATTCATGTGCCTGGGAGTGTCAGAGGTGTACCTGGAAGTGTCCCGGGAGCTGGAAATGTCAGAGGTGTACCTGGGAAGTGACCTGCGGTGTACCTGGGAGAGTCAGAAGAGGTGTACCTGGGAGTGTCGGAGGTGTACCTGGGAGTGTCGGAGGTGTACCTGGGAGTGTCAGGGGTGTACCCAGGATTGTCAGAGCTAGGAGTGTCAGGGGTGTGCATGGGGTGTCTGAGGAATTGTACCTGGGGTGTCAGTTTGTACCTGGGAGCATCAGTACCTGGGAGTGTCAGTGGTGTACCTGAGTGTCAGAGGTGTACAAGAGTGTGTCAGAGGTGTACTTGGGAGTGCCAGAGTGTGCCTGGGAGTGTCAAGAGGTGTGTACCTGGGAGTATTGGTGGTGTACACCTGCAGTGTCAAGAGGCGTACATGGGAGTGTCATGGGTGTACCTGGGAGTGTCAGGAAGGTGTACCTGGAAGTGTCAGAAGGTAGCGCAAGTGTCAGAGGTACACTAGGAGTGTCAGAAAGTACACAGAGCATCAGAGGTACCTGGGAGTGTCAGGGGTGTACGGTGTCAGAGGTACGCAAGGTTGTCAGTGTGGTGTACCTGGGGGAGTGTCTGTTGGTGTACCTAGAGGTGTCAGAGGTGTACCTAGGAGTGTCAGGTGTACCTGGAAGTGTCAGAGGAGGTGTTCCTGAGAGTGTCAGAGGGTGTGCACCTGGGAGTGTCCCGGGAGGTGTACAAATGTCAGAGAGTGTACATAGGGTGTCAGTGGCAATTGTACCAGGGAGTGTCAGAGCTGTACCTGGGAGTGTCAGGTGTACCTGGGGTGTCAGAGGTGTTCCAGAGAGTGTCAGAGGTGGACCTGGCAGTGTCAGAGGAATATCTGGGAGTGTTTGGGGGTGTACCTGGGGGTGTTGGAGGTGTACCTGGGAATGTCAGAGGGTGTTCTTAACTGGGAGTGTCAAGGTGTACCTGGGGAGATGTCAGTGGTGTACAGGGTGTCATTCATGTACCTGGGAGTGTCAGAGGTGTATCTGGAAGTGTCAGGGTTGCGTGTCAGAGGTGTACCTGGGAGTGACCTGCGGTGGCCTGGGAGAGTCCAGAGGTGTACCTGGGAGTGTCTGGAGGTGTACCTGGGAGTGTCAGGAGGTGTACCTGGGAGTGTCAGGGTGTACTTGGGATTGTCAGGGGTGTACCTGGGAGTGTCAGGAGTGGCCTTGGGAGTGACTGTGGTGTACGCAGGAGTGTCTAAGGTGTACACAGAGGTGTCAGTTTTGTACCTGGGGGCATCAGAGGGTACACCAGGGTGTCGGTGGTGTACCTGTGAGTGTCAGGTGTACCACCAGGAGTGTCAGAGGTGTGCCTGGGGGTAGGGTGGCAGTGTCCAGAGGTGCACAGGGGTGTCAGTGGTGTACCTGGGAGT
This sequence comes from Homarus americanus, assembly GCF_018991925.1. Taxonomy (NCBI): domain Eukaryota; kingdom Metazoa; phylum Arthropoda; class Malacostraca; order Decapoda; family Nephropidae; genus Homarus; species Homarus americanus. The sequence continues at coordinate 63,008 of NW_024757811.1, read as the reverse complement.
GTCAGAGAGGCGTACGCCCAGGAGTGTCGCCTGGGTGTACCTGGGAGTGTCAGAGGTGTACCTGGGAGTATCGAGATGTACCTGGGATTGTCCAGGTGTACCTGGGAGTGTGAAGTAGAAATAGAGTGTCAGGGGTGTAACTGGGAGTGTCAAGAGGTGTATCTGGGGTGTCAAGAAGTGTACCTGGGAGTGTCAGAGGTGTACCTGGGAGTGTCAGCGGTGTACTATGAGTGTCAGGGTGTACCTGGGAGTGTCAGGGTGTACACCAGAGTGTCGGGGTGTAACTGGGAGTGTCGGAGGTGTAGCTTTAGGAGTGTGTCGGAGGGGTAACTTTAGGAGTGTCACAGAGGTGTACCTGGGGTGTCAGAGGTGTACACAGAATTGTCGGAGGTGTACCTGGCAGTGTCAGAGAGTTATCTGGGAGTGTTTGAGGAGGTGTACAGGAGGTGTTGGTGTACCTGGGAATGTCAGAGGTGTACCTGGGAGTGTCAATGGTGTACCTGGGAGATGTCAGTGGTGTGCCTGGGAGTGTCATTCATGTACCTGGGAGTGTCAGAGGGTGGCAACTGGAAGTGTCAGGGCTGGAAATGTCAGAGGTGTACCTGGGAGTGACACGTGTGCCTGGGAGTGTCAAGAGGTGTGTACCTGGGAGTGTGAAGGTGTACCTGGGAGTGTCAGAGTGGCCTGGGAGTGTCGGGAGGTGGCCTGGGAATTGTCAGGGGTAGCCGCAGGATTGTCAGGGGTGGCCTGGGAGTGTCAGAGGTGTGGCAGGAGTGTCACAGGGGTGGCCTGGGAGTGTCTGAGAGGTGTACCTGGGAGCGTCAGTTTGTACCTGGGAGCATCAGGAGTACCTGGGGTGTCAGTGTGGTGGCCTGTGTGAGGTGTCCAGAGGTGTGCCTGGGGAGTGTCAGAGATTGTACCTGGGAGTGTCAGAGGCGTACATGGGAGTGTCATGGGTGTACCTGGGAGTGTGTCAGAGGTGTACCAGGGAGTATCAGAGAGGTTTTACCTGGGATTGTCAGGAAGGAGGTGTACCTGGGAGTGTCAGAGGTGGAACTGGGGAGTGTCAGGGGTGTACACAGGAGTGTCAGAGGTGTATCTGGGAGTGTCAGATGTGTACCTGGGAGTGTCAGCGGTGTACCTATGAGTGTCACGGGTGTGCCTGGGAGTGTCAGGGGTGTACCTGGAGTGTCAGGGATGTAACTGGGAGTGTCGGAGGTGTAACTGGGAGTGTCGGAGGTGTAACTGGGAGTGTCTGAGGTGTACCTGGGGTGTCAGAGGTGTACCTGGGAGTGTCAGAGGTGTACCTGGCAGTGGCAGAGGTATACCTGGGAGTGTTTGAGGGTGTGCCTGGGAGTGTCGGAGGTGTACCTGGGAATGTCGGAGGTGTACCTGGGAGTGTCAGAGGTACACTGGAGTGTCAGTGGTGTGCCTGGGAGTGTCGTGGTGTACCTGGGGTGTCAGAGGTGGAACTAGGAGTGTCAGGTGTACCTGAGTGTCAGAGGTGTTCCTGAGAGTGTCAGAGGTGTACCTGGGAGTGTCGGAGGAGTGTACCTGGAATGTAGAAGGTGTACCTGGTGTCAGTGTGTGCAGGAGTGTCAGAGCAGTACCTGGGAGTGTCAGGTGTACCTGGGAGTGTCAGAGGTGTTCCAGAGAGTGTCAGAGGTGGACCTCAGTGTCAGAGGATATTGGGAGTGTTTGAGGTGGTGCAAGAATTATTTGGAGGTGTACCTGGGAATGTCAGAGGTGGTGTAACTGGGAGTGTCAAAGGTGTACACTGGGAGATGTCAGTGGTGTACCTGGGAGTGTCATTCGATGCCTGGGAGTGTCAGAGGTGTATCTGGAGTGTCAGGGTTTGGAAATGTCAAGTGTGCCTGGGAGTGACCTGGGGTGTGCCTGGGAGGTCAGAGGTGTACCTGGGGTGTCGGAGGTGTACCTGGGAGTGTCGGAGGTGTACCTGGGAGTGTCAGGGGTGTGCAGGTTGTCAGGGGTGTACCTGGGAGTGTCAGAGGTGTGCTTGGAGTGACTGTGTGTACCTGGGGTGTACAAGGTGTACCTGGGAGTGTCAGTTTTGTACCTGGGAGCATCAGAGGAGTACCTGGGAGTGTCAGTGGTGTACCTGTGAGTGTCAAGGTGTACCTGGGAGTGTCAGAGGTGTACCTGGAGTGCCAGAGGTGTGCCTGGAGGAGTGTCAGAGGTGTACCTGGGGTGTCAGTGGTGTACCTGGGAGTGTCAGAGGGGCATGGGAGTGTCATAGGTGTACCTGGGAGTGTCAGAGGGTGTACCTGGGAGTATCAGAAGTGTACCTGGGATTGTCAGAGGTGTGCCTGGGTGTCAGAGGTGGAAATGGGAGTGTCAGGGGTGTAACTGGGGTGTCAGAGGGTATGGGTGTCAGAAGTGTACCTGGGAGTGTCAGAGGTGTACCTGGGAGTGTCAGCGGTGTACCTATGAGTGTCAGGGGTGTACCTGGGAGTGTCAGGGGTGTGTACCTGGGAGTGTCAGGGTGTAACTGGGAGTGTCGGAGGTGTAACTGGGAGTGTCGGAGGGTGAACTGGGAGTGTCTCAGGGGTGTACCTGGGGGTGTCAGAGGTGTGCCTGGGAGTGTCGGAGGTGTACCACACAGCAGTGTCAGAGGGATATCTGGGAGTGTTTGAGGTGTACCTGCAGGAGTGGCCCAGGTGTACACAGGAATGGCCAGAGGTGGCACTTCCAAGGAGTGTCCAATGGTGTACCTGGGAGATGTCAGTGGTGTACCTGGGAGTATCATTCATGTACACCAGAATTGTAAGAGGTGTACCTTGGAAGTGTGGGGCTGGAAATGTCAGAGGGTGTACCTGGGAGTGACCTGCCCCGCGGTGTACCTGGGGTGTCAGAGGTGTACCTGGGAGTGTCAGAGGTGTACCTGGAGTGTCAGGGTGTACCTGGGAGTGTCGGAGGTGTACAGGAGTGTCAGGGGGCACTTGCTTGGGATTGTCAGGGGTGTGTACCTGGGAATTGTGAGGTGTACTTGGGAGGTGTCTGAGGTGGCACACAGGAGTGTCTGAGGTGTACCTGGGAGCGTCGGTTTGGCACCAGGAGCATCAGAGGAGTACCTGGGAGTGTCAGTGGTGGCTGTGAGTGTCAGAGGCAGCACCAAGGAGTATCAGAGGTGTGTACCTGGGAGTGGCCAAGAGCGTACATGAGTGCTGTGGGTACCTGCAAAAATTGTCAGAAGCACCAGGGAGTATCCAGAGGTTTACCTGGGATTGTCAGAGGTGTGCCTGGGAGTGTCAGAGGGGTGGAACTGGGAGTGTCAGGGGTGTAACTGGGAGTGTCCAGAGGTGTATCTGGGAGTGTCAGATGTGTACCTGAGGAGTGTCAGCGGTGTACCTATGAGTCACAGGTGTGGGAAGTGTCAGGGGTGTACCTGGGAGTGTCAGGGGATGTGGCACAAGGTGTCGGAGGTGTGTAACTGGGAGTGTCGGAGGTGTAACTGGGAGTGTCACAGAGGTGTACAGGGGTGTCAGAGGTGTACCTGGGAGTGTCAGGGTGTACATGGGAGTGTCATGGGTGTACCTGGGGTGTCCAGAGGTGCACAGGGAGTATCAGAGTGTACCTGGGATTGTCAGAGGTGTACCTGGGAGGTGTCAGAGGTGTGTACACACCAAGTCCCAGGGGTGTAACTGGGAGTATGGAGAGTGTAACTGGGAGTGTCCAGAAATGTATCACAGGAGTGTGGTGTACCTGGGAGTGTCATTCATGTACAAGTGTTAGAGGTGTACCTGGAAGTGTGTCTAGGCTGGAAGTGTCAGGGAGTTGTGCCTGGGGTGTCAAGGTGTGCCTGGGGTGTGAGAGGTGTACGCAAATTGTCAGGCGTGTACCAGGAGTGTCAGAGGTGTACAGAATTGTCAGAGGTGTACCTGGGAGTGTCAGAGAAGTACGCAGAGCATCAGAAGTACACCAAGTGTCAGGCGTGTACCTGGGAGTGTCAGAGGTGTACACAGAATTGTCAGAGGTACACCAAAGTGTCAGTGGTGTACCTGGGAGTATTGTGGTGTACCTGGGAGTGTCCAGGGTGTACCTAGGAGTGTCAGGTGTAGTGGAAGTGTCAGAGGTGTTCCTGAGAGTGTCAGAGGTGTACCTGGGAGTGTCAGGGGTGTACCTGGAAATGTCAGAAATTGTGCCTGGGAGTGTCAAGGTGCCTGGGAGATGTCAGTGAATTGTACCTGGGAGTGTCATTCATGGCCTGGGAGTGTCAGACATTGTACGCAAGAGTGTCCAGGGCTGGAAGTGTCAGAGGTGTACACAGGAGTGTCTGAGGTGTACACAGGAGTGTCAGGCAAACCAGGAGGTGTAAGGTGTACCTGAGAGTGTCAGTGAGTAGACTAGCAGTGTCAGAGGGATATCTGGGAGTGTTTGAGGGGTACCTGAGTGTTGGAGGTGTACACAGGAATGTCAGAGGTTTTACCTGGGAGTGTCATTCATGTACACAAGTGTCAGACGTGTACCTGGAAGTGTCCCGGGGCTGGGAGTGTCAGAAGGTGTACCTGGGAGTGTCAGAGCTGTACCTGGGAGTGTCAGGCCTGCAGTGTCAAGGGAGTGTTCCAGAGAGTGTCCAGAGGTGGGCACGGCAGTGTCAGAGGGATATCTGGGAGTGTTTGAGGTGGCCTGGGAGTGTTGGAGGTGTACCTGGGAATGTCCAGGGAAGGTGTGCCTGGGAGGTGTCAAGGTGTACCTGGGAGATGTCGGTGGTGTACCTGGGGTGTCATTCATGTACCTGGGGTGTCAGAGGTGTGCCTGGAGGTGTCGGGGCTGGAAATGTCAGAGGTGTGCGGGAGTGACCTGCGGTGTACCTGGGAGAGTCCGGGGGTGTACCTGGGAGTGTCGGGAGGTGCCTGGGAGTGTCGGAGGTGGCCCGCACCAGGGTGTCAGGGGTGTGCCCAGGATTGTCGGTGTACCTGGGAGTGTCGGGGTGTGCTTGGGAGTGTCTGGGGTGTACCTGGGAGTGTCTGAGAGGTGGCCTGGGAGTGTCGGTTTGTACCTGGGAGCATCAGAGGTACACAGGAGTGTCAGTGGTGCCTGCTTGAGTGTCAGAGGTGTACCTGGGAGTGTCAAGTGTACCTGGGAATTGCCAGAGGTGTACCTGGGAGTGTCAGAAGGTGTACCTAGAGTGTTAGTAGTGTACCTGCGAGGTGTCAGAGAGCGTACATGGGAAGTGTCATGGGTGTACCTGGGAGTGTCAGGGGTGTACCTGGAAGTGTCAAGTGTACCTGGGAGTGTCAGAGGAGGTGTACCTGGGAGTGTCAGAGGAGTACCTGGGAGCATCAGAGGAGTACCTGGGAGTGTCAGGAATTGTACCTGGGAGTGTCAGAGGAGTACCTGGGAGTGTCGGTGGTACCTGGGAGTGTCATTGGGTGTGCCTGGGGTGTCAGAGGTGTGCCTGGGAGTGTCAGGTGTGCCTGGAAGTGTCAGAGGTGTTCCTGAGAGTGTCAAGAGGTGTGTACCTGGGAGTGTCCGGAGGTGTACCTGGAAATGTCAGAGGTGTACACTGGGAGTGTCAGTGATGGTGTACCGAGGGAGTGTCAGAGCTGTGCCTGGGGAGTGTCAGGTGTGCCTGGGAGGTGTCAGAGGTGTTCCAGGGAGTGTCAGAGGTGGACCTGGCAGTGTCGGAAGGGATATCTGGGGAGTGTTTGAGGTGTACCTGGGAGTGTTGGAGGTGTACCTGCAGTGTCAGAGGTATAGCTGGGAGTGTCAAGGTGTACCTGGGAGATGTCAGTGGTGTGTACCTGGGAGGTGTCATTCATGTACTGGGAGTGTCAGAGGTGTATCTGGAAGTGTCAGGGTTGGAAATGTCAAGAAGGTGTACCTGGGAAGCCTGCGGTGTACCTGGGAAGTCAGGAAGGTGGCCTGGGAGTAGTAGGAGGTGTACCTGGGAGTGTGGTGCACAGGAGTGTCAGAAATTGTACCCCAGGTTGTCGGGGTGTACCTGGGAGTGTCAGGGTGTGCCCCAGGGAGTGACTTGCTTGGTGTACCTGGGAGTGTCCTAAGGTGTGCCTGGGGTGTCAGTTTTGTACCTGGGAGCATCAGAGGGAGTACCTGGGAGTGTCAGTGTGGTGTACCTGGCGAGGAGGTGTCAAGGTGTGCCTGGGAGTGTCAGAGGTGTGTACCTGGGAGTGCAGAGGTGTACCTGTTAGTGTCAGAGGTGTACTGGGAGTGTCAGTGGTGGCCTGGGGTGTCAAGAGGCGTACATGGGGTGTCATGGGTGTACCTGGGAGTGTCAGAGGGGCATGCCTGGGAGTATCAGAGATGTACCTGGGATTGTCCAGAGAGGTGTACCTGGGAGTGTCAGAGGTGGAAATGGGAGTGTCAGGGGAATTGTAGCTGGGAGTGTCAGAGGTGTATCTGGGAGTGTCAAGTGTACCTGGGAGTGTCAGAGGTGTACCTGGGAGTGTCAGCGGTGTGCCTATGAGTGTCGGGGTGTACCTGGGAGTGTCAGGGGTGTACCTGGGAGTGTCAGGACTGGGAGTATGGGGAGGTGTAACTGGGAGTGTAGGAGGTGTAGCTAGGAGTGTCACAAGGTGTACCTGGGGGTGTCAGAGGTGTACCTGGGGTGTAGGAGGTGTACCTGGCAGTGTCAGAGGGATATCTGGGGTGTTTGAGGTGTACCTGGGAGTGTTGGAAGGAGGTGTGCCTGGGAATGTCAGAGGTGTACCTGGGAGTGTCAATGGTGTACCTGGGAGATGTCAGTGGTGTGCACAGGTGTCATTTCATGTACGCAGAATTGTCAGAGATTGTACCTGGAAGTGTCCAGGGCACAAATGTCAGAGTGTGTACCTGGGAAGTGACCTGCGGTGTACCTGGGAGTGTCAGAAGGTGTACCTGGGAGTGTCAGAAGGTGGCCTGGGAGTGTCAGAGGTGTACCTAGGTGTGGTGTACCTGGGAGTGTCAGGGGTGTGCAGAGTTGTCAGGGTGTACCTGGAAGGTGTCAGAGGTGTACTTGGGAGTGTCACAGGAGGTGTACACCAGAGTGTCTGAGAATTGTACCTGGGAGCGTCAGTATTGTACCTGAGGAGCATCAGAAGAGTACCAAGTGTCAGTGGTGTACTGTGAGTGTCAGAGGTGTACCTGCAAGTGTCGAAGGTGTACCTACCAAGTGTCAAGAAGGCATTACATAGAGGTAATAAGGTACAGAAGTGTCAGAAGTGTACCAGGGTATCAGAGGTTTACCTGGGATTGTCAGGAGGTGTACCTGGGAGTGTCAGAGGTGGAACTGGGAGTGTCAGGGGTGTAACTGGGAGTGTCAGAGGTGTCTGGGAGTGTCAGGTGTGTACCTGGGAGTGTCAGCGGTGTACCTATGAGGTCACGGGTGTGTACCTGGGAGTGTCAGGGGTGTACCTGGGAGTGTCAGGGAGGTGCAACTGGGAGTGTGGAGGTGTAACTGGGAGTGTCGGAGGTGTAACTGGAGTGTCTGAGGTGTACCTGGGGTGTCAGAGGTGTACCTGGCAGTGTCAGAGGTACCTGGCAGTGAGAGAGTATACCTGGGAGTGTTTGAGGTGTACCTGGGAGTGTCGGAGGTGTACCTGGGAATGTCATAGGTGTACCAGGAGTGTCAGAGGTGTACCTGGGAGAAGTCAGTGGGTGTACCTGGGAATTGTCATTCATGTGCCTGGGAGTGTCAGAGGTGTGCCTGGAAGTGTCAGGGGACGAGTGTCAGAGGTGTACCTGGGAGTGACAGCGGTGTGACCTGGGAGTATCAGAGGTGTACCTGGGAGTGTCAGAGGTGTTAACTTGGGAATGTGTCAGTGGTGTACCTGGGAGTGTCATTCATGTACCTGGGAGTGTCGGAGGTGTACCGGAATGTCAGAGGTGTACCAGGAGTGTCAGAGGTGTACCTGGGAGATGTCAGTGGTGTACCTGGGAGTGTCATTCATGTACCTGGGGTGTCGAGAGGTGCACCGGAGTGTCAGGGGTACATGGGAGTGTCGGGGGTGTACTTGGGAGTGTCTGAGGTGTGCCTGGGAGGTGTCTGAGGGTGTACCTGGGAGTGTCAGATTTGTACCTGGGAGTGTCAGAGGTGTACTTGGGAGTGTCAGTGGTGTACCTGGGAGTGTCAGAGTACCTGGGAGCATCAGAGGAGGTACCTGGGAGTGTCTGAGGTGTGCCCAAATTGTCGAGGTGTACACAGGGTGTCAGAGGTGTACTTGATAGTGTCTGAGGTGTACCTGGGGTGTCTGAGGTGTACCAGCGAGTGTCAGTTTGTACCTGGGAGTGTCAGAGAGGTGTACCTGGGGTGTCAGAAATGTACCTGGGAGTGTCAGAGGAGTACACAAGGCATCAGGAGTACCTGGGAGTGTCTGAGGAGATCCTGGGAGTGTCAGAGGTGTTCCTGGGAGTATCAGAGGTGTACCTGGGAGTGTCAGTGGTGTACCTGGGAGTGTCAGATGTGTACCTGAAATGTCAGAGAGGTATCCGGAAGTGTCAGAGGTGTAACTGGAGTGTCTGAGGTGTACCTGAGTGTCAGAGGTGTACCAGGGAGTGTCAGAAGGTGTACCTGGGAGTGTCAGTGGTAGCCTGCGAGTTGTCATGGTGGCCTGGGAGTGTCATAGGTGTACCTGGAAGTGTCAGAGGAGGTACCTGGAAGTGTCAGAGGTGTACATGGGAGTGTCTGAGGGTGTACCTGGGGTGTCAGAGGTGTACCTGGGAGTGTCAGGGTGTACCTGGGAGTGTCAGAGGTGTACCTGGGAGTTTGCATGGTGTACCTGGGAGTGTCAGACGAGGGCAAGAGTGTCAGAAGGTGTACCTGGGAGTGTCATGGGTGTACCTGGGAGTGTCAGGGGTGTACCTGGAAATGTCAGCGGTGTACCTGGGAGTGTCAGAGGTGTCCCTGGGAGTGTCAGGGTGTACTTGGGAGTGTCAGAGGTGTACATGGGAGTGTCATGGGTGTACCTGGGGTGTGTCAGAGCACCTGGGAGTATCAGAGGTGTACCTGGGATTGTCAGAGGTGTACCTGGGAGTGTCAGAGTGTACCTGGGAGTGTCAGGGTGTAGCTGGGAGTGTCGGAGGTGTAGCTGGGAGTGTCAGAAGTGTACCTGGGAGTGTCAGGTGTACCTGGGAGTGTATTCATGTACCTGGGAGAGTCAGGGTGTACCTGGAGGTGTCAGGGGCTGGAAGTGTCAGAGGTGTACCTGGGAGTGTCAGGAGGTGGCCTGGGAGTGTGAGAGAGGTGTACACGGGAGTGTCGGAGCGTGTTGCAAGTGTCAGAGGTGCGCAAGAGGTATAGAGAGTGCCTGGAAGTGTCCAGAGGTGGACCTGGCAGTGTCAGAGGATATCTGGGAGTGTTTGAGGTACACAGGAGTGTTTGGAGGTGTACAGGTGTCAGAGTTGTACCTGGGAGTGTCAAAGGTGTACCTGGGAGATGTCAGTGGTGTACACCTGGGAGTGTCATTCATGTACCTGGGAGTGTCAGAGGTGTACCTGGAAGTGTAGGGCTGAAATGTCAGAGGTGTGCACTGGGGTGACCTGGTGTGATTGTGCAGTGTCAAGTGTACCTGGGGTGTCAGAGGTGTACCTGGGAGTGTCGGTGGTGTACCTGAGTGTCAGGGGTGTGCAGTTGTCAGGGGTGTACCTGGGAGTGTCAGAGGGTGCCTTGGGTGTGCAGTGTACCTGGGAGTGTCTGAGGTGTACCTGGGAGTTGTCAGTTTTGTACCTGGGAGCATCAGAGGAGTACCTGGGAGTGTCAGGTAGTAACTGTGAGTGTCAGAAGTGTCCTGGGAGTGTCAGAGGTGTACCTGGGAGTGCCAGAGAGGTGTACCTGGCAGTGTCAGAGGTGTACCTGGGAGTGTCAGTGGTGTACCTGGTAGTGTCAGGTGTATTTGGGAGTGTCATTGGTGTACCTGGGAGTGTCAGATTTGTACCTGGAAGTGTCAGAGGTGTACCTGGAAGTGTCAGAGGTGTACCTGGAGTGTCTGAGGTGTACCTGGGAGTGTCTGAGGTGTACTTGGGGTGTCAGAGGTGTGCCTGGGAGTGTCAGTGGTATAACTGGGAGTATCGTATTGTACCTGGGAGTGTCATAGGTGTACCTGGAAGTGTCAGGGTGTACCTGAAGTGTCAGAGTGTACCTAGGAGTGTGTGGTGTATCTGGAAGTGTCAGAGGTGTACCTGAGTGTCAGGGGTGTACATGGAAGTATGTGCATGCCTGGGAATGTCAGAGGTGTACCTGGGAGTGTCTGAGGTGTACCTGGGAGTGGCGGACGAGAAACAGGAGTGTAACAGGTGTGCACCTGGGTGTCAGTGGTGCCTGGGAGTGACAGAGGTGTACCTGGGGTGTCAGGGGTGTAACTGGGAGTGTCGGGGGTGTAACTGGGAGTGTCAGAAGTGTATCTGGGAGTGTCAGAGATGTACCTGGGAGTGTCATTCATGTACCTGGGAGTGTCATTCATGTACCTGGAAGTGTCAGAGGTGTACCTGGGAGTGTTAGAGTGTACCTGGGAGTGTCGAAGGTGTACCTGTGTCAGTGGTTGTGCACCTGGAGTGTTAGAGGTGTACCTGGGAGATGTCAGTGGTGTACAGGGAGTGTCATTCATGTACCTGGGAGTGTCAGAAGGTGTACCTGGAAGGTGTCAGAGGTGTACCTGGAGTGTCAAGAGCGTGCAGGTCGAGGTGTACCTGGGATGTCAGAGGTGTACCTGGGAGTGTGAAGGTGTACCTGGGAGTGTCAAAGGCGTACATGGGAGTATGGGTGTCCTGGGAGTGTCCAGAGGGTGTACCTGGGAGTATCAGAGTGTACTGATTGTCAGAGGTATACCTGGGAGTGTCATTCTTGTACCTAGGAGTGTCGGAGGTGCACCTGGGAGTGTCAAGGGTGTACCTGGGTGTCAGGGGTGTACTAGGGAGTGTCTGAGGTGTTCCTGGGAGTGTCTGAGGGGTGTACCTGGGAGTGTCAGTTTTGTACCAGGGAGTGTCAGAGGTGTACCTGGGGTGTCAGTGGTGCCTGGGAGTGTCAGAGGTGTACCTGGAAGTGTCAGGGCTGGAAGTGTCAGAGGTGTACCTGGGTGTGACAGCGGTGTATCTGGGAGTATCAGAGGTGTACCTGGGAGTGTCTGAGGTGTAACTGGGAGTGTCAGAGGTGTACCTGGGAGTGTCAGAGGTGTACCTGGAGGTGTAGAGGCGTACATGGGAGTGTCATGGTGTACCTGGGAGTGTCAGGAACGTACCTGGGAGTATCAGAGGTGTACCTGGGATTGTCAGAGGTATACCTGGGAGTGTCAGAGTGTACCTAGGAGTGTCAGTGGGTGTACCTGGGAGTGTCACAGGTGTGCCTGGAAGTGTCAGAGGCGTACCTGGGAGTGTCTGGGGATGGACCTGGAGGTCAGAGGTGTACCTGGGAGTGTCAGAGGTGTACCTGGGGTGTCAAGAGGCGTACATGGGGGTGTCATGGGTGTACCTGGGAGTGTGGTGTACCTGGGAGTATCAGATGTGTACCTGGGATTGTCAGAGGTGTACCTGGGAGTGTCAGAAGGTGGAAATGGGGTGTCAGGGTTTGTAACTGGAGTGTCAGAGGTGTATCTGGGAGTGTCAGAAGTGTACCTGGGAATGTCAGGGGTGTACCAGTGTCAGCGGGTTGTACCTATGAGTGTCAGGGGTGTACCTGGGAGTGTCAGGGGTGTACCTGGGAGTGTCAGGGGTGAAACTGGGAGTGTCGAGGTGCTGGGAGTGTCGGAGGTGTAACTGGGAGTGTCTGGGGTGTACCTGGGGTGTCAGATGTACCTGGGAGTGTCAGAGGTGTACCTGGCAGTGTCAGAGGCTTACCTGGGAAGTACCTGGTAGTGTCGGAGGGTGTACCTGAATGTCAAGGTGTACCTGGGAAGTGTCAGAGGTTGTACCTGGGAGATGTCAGTGGTGTACCTGGGGTGTCATTCATGTACTGGGAGTGCAGTACACAAGTGTCAGGGCTGGAAGTGTCAGAGGTGTACCTGGTGTGACAGCGGTGTATCTGGGAGTATCAGAGGTGTACCTGGGAGTGTAGAGGTGTAACTGGGAGATGTCAGTGGCAGTGTGCCTGGGAGTGTCATTCCTTAACGCAGGAGTGTCGGAGGTGTACCTGGGAATTTCAGAGGTGTACCTGGGAGCGTCAGAGGTGTACCTGGGAGATGTCAGTGGTGTACCTGGGAGTGTCATTCATGGCTGCACTTAGAGGGTGTCGGAGGTGCACCTGGGAGTGTCAGGGGTGTACCTGGGTGTCAGGGGTGTACTAGGAGTGTCTGAGGTTGTTCCTGGGAGTGTCTGAGGTGTACCTGGGAGTGTCAGTTTTGTACCTGAGTGTCAGAGGTGTACCTGGGAGTGTCAGTGGTGTACCTGGGAGTGTCAGAGGAGTACCTGGGAGCATCAGAAAGTACCTGGGTGTGTCTGAGGTATACCTGGGCGTGTCAGGGGTGTACCTGGGAGTGTCAGAGGTGTTCTTGATAGTGTCTGAGGTGTACCTGGGAGTGTCTGAGGTGTACCTGGGAGTGTCAGTGGTGTACCTGAGTGTCAGAGGTACCTGGGAGCATCAGAGGAGTACCTGGGTGTGTCTGAGGTATACCTGGGCGTGTCAGAGGTGTACCTGGGAGTGTCAGAGGTGTACTTGATAGTGTCAGTGGTGTACCAGATTGTCATTCATGTACCTAGGAGTGTCGGAGGTGCACCTGGGAGTGTCAGGGGTGTACCTAGTGTCAGGGGTGTACTAGAGTGTCTGGGTGTACCTGGAGTGTCTGAGGTGACCAGGGAGTGTCAGTTTTGTACCTGGGAGTCAGAGGTGTACCTGGGAGTGTCAGAGATGTACCTGGGAGGTCAGAGGAGTACCTGGGAGCATCAGATGAGTGCCTGGGAGTGTCTGGAGGTGTTTTCGGGAGTGTCAGAGGTGTACCTGGGAGTGTCAGGAGGTGTGCCTGGGGTGTCAGTGGTGTACCTGGGAGTGTCAGAGGTGTACCTGGAAGTGTCAGGAGGTGTACCTGGAAGTGTTAGAGGTGTATCTGGGGAGTGTCTGAGGTGTACCTGGGAGTGCCAGAGGTGTACCTGGAGTGTCAGAGGTGTACCTGGGGTGTCAGTGGTATACCTGGGGAGGTCATTGGTGTGCCTGGGAGCAAGTCAGGTGTACCTAGGAAGTGTCAGAGGAGTACCTGAATTGTGGGAGGCACCTGGGAGTGTCAGAGGTGTGCCTGGGAGTGCCAGAGGTGTGCTTGATAGTGTCAGAGGTGTGCCTGGGGAGGTTGTGGAGGTGTACCTGGGGAGTGTCTGGAGGTACCTGGGAGTCAGAGGTGTAACTGGGAGTGTCAAGGGTGTACCTGGAAGTGTCAGCGGTACCTGGGAGGTTTGTAGTGGTACCGGGAGGCAGACGAGAACCAGGGAGTGTCAGAGGTGTACCTGGGAGGTTATGGGTGTACCTGGGAGGTCAGGGGTGTCCTGAAGTGTCGGGCTGTGTACCTGGGAGTGTCAGAGGTGTACCTGGGAGCTGGTGGTGTACTTGGGAGTAAGGAGGCACCTGGGAGTGTCAGATGTGTACCTGGGAGTGTCAGAGGTGTGCCTGGGAGCATCAGAGGTGTACCTGGGAGTGTCTGAGGTGTACCTGGGAGTCAGGAGGTGTACCTGGGAGTGTCAGAGGTGTACTTGATAGTGTCTGAGGTACATGGAGTGTCTGAGGTGTACTAGGAGTGCTGCTTTTGCACCTGGGAGTGTCAGAGAGTACCTGGGAGCATCAGAGAGTACCTGGGAGTGCTGTGTCCCTGGGAGTTTACAGGTGTGCCTGGGAGTGTCAGAGGTGTACCTGGGAGTGTCAGAAGGTACCTGGGAGTGGTAGATGTGTACCTGGAAGTGTCAGAGGTACCTGGAAGTGTCAGGAGGTATCTGGGAGTGTCTGAGGTGTACCTGGGAGGGTCAGAGGTGTACCTGGGATGTCAGAGGTGTACCTGGGAGTGTCAGTGGTATACCTGGGAGTGTCTTGGGTACCTGGGGAGCATAGGTGTACCTGGAAGTGTCAGAGGAGCACTGAAGTGTCAGAGGTGTACCTGGGAGTGTCTGAGGCATGCCTGGGAGTGTCAGAGGTGTTCTGGCAGTGGTGTACCTGGAAGTGTCAGCGGTGTACATGGGAGTGTCTGTGGTGTACCTGGGAGGTCAGACGAGGAACCAGGGAGTGTCAGTGGTGTACCTGGGAGTGTCATGGTGCACGGAAGTGTCAGGGGGTACCTGGAAGTGTCAGCGGTGTACCTGGGAGTGTCAGAGGTGTACCTGGGAGTGTCAGAGGTACTTGGGAGGTCAGAGGTGTACCTGGGAGTGTCGGTGACTCCTGGGAGTGTCAGAGGTGTACCTGGGAGCATCAGAGGTACCTGGGATTGTCAGAGGTGCGCCTGGGGAGTGTCAGGGTGTACCTGGGGAGGTCAGGATGTACCTGGAGTGTCAGAGGGTGTACCTGGGAGTGTCAGAGGTGTACCTGAAGTGTCAGGGGCTGAAGTGTCAGAGGTGTACCTGGGGAGTGTCAGAGGTGTACCTGGGGGTGTCTGAGGTGTGCCTGGAGTGTCTGGGGCACTGGGAGGTCAGAGGTGTACCTGGGAGTGTCAGAGAGTAACCTGGGATCATCAGAGGAGACCGAGTGTCTGGAGGTGTACCTGGGAGTGTCAGAGGTGTACCTGGGGAATGTTAGAGGTGTTCCTGGGAGTGTCATGGTGTACCTGGGAGTGTCAGAGGTGTACCTGGAAGTGTCAGAGGTGTACCTGGAAGGTCAGAGGTGTACCTGGTTGTGTCTGAGGTGTACCTGGGGAGTGTCGAGGTGTACCTGGGAGTGTCAGAGGTGTACCTGGAGTGTCAGTGGTGCCTGGGAGGTCAGAGGTGTACCTGGGTGTCAGGCCGGAAGTGTCAGAGGTGTACCTGGGAGTGTCAGAGGTGTACCTGGAGTGTCAGAGGTACCTGGGAGTGTCAGAGGTGTACCTGGGGGTGTCAGGAGGTACCTGAAGTGTCAGACGTGTACCTGGGAGTGTCATAGAGCACTGGGAGCATCAAAGGAGTACCTGGGAGTGTCAGAGGTGTACCTGGGAGTGTCAGAGGAGTACCTGGGAGTGTCGGGGTGGTGTACCTGGGAGTGTCATTGGTGTACCTGGAGTGTCAGAGGTGTACCTGGAAGTGTCAGAGGTAGCATGGGGAAGTCAGAGGTGTACCTGGGAGTGTCTGAGGTGTACCTGGGAGTGTCAGAGGTGTACCTGGGAGTGTCAGGTATACCTGGAAGTGTCAGGGTGTTCCTGAGAGTGTCAGAGGTGTACCTGGCAGTGTCAGAGGTATATCTGGGAGTGTTTGAGGTGTACCTGGGAGGTCGGAGGTGTAGGCTGGAAATGTCAGAGGTGTACCTGGGAGTGTCAAACCTGTTGAGTCAGTGGTGTACCTGGGAGTGTCATTCATGTACCTGGGAGTGTCAGAGAGTACCTGGAAGTGTCAGGGCTGAAGCACAGAGGTGTACCTGGGATTGTCTGGGAGGTACCTGGGAGGTTGGGACGAGAACCAGGAGTGTAAGAGGTGTACCTGAGAGTGTCAGTGGTGTACCAGGGAGTGTCAGAGCTGTACCTGGGAGTGTCAGGTGTACCTGGGAGTGTCAGAGGTGTTCCTGAGAGTGTCAGAGAGGTGTACCTGGCAGTGTCAGAGGTGTATCCTGGAGTGTTTGAGGTGACCTGGGAGTGTTGGGAGCACCTGGGAATGTCAGAGGTGCACCTGGAGGTCAAATGTGTTCATGGGAGATGTCAGTGTACCTGGGAGTGTCATCATGGCCTGGGAGTGTCAGAGGTGTACCTGGAAGTGTCAGGGCTGGAAGTGTCAGAGGTGTACCTGGGAGTGACTGCGGTACCTGCTAGTGTCAGAGGTGTACCTGGAAGTGTCAGGGCTGGAAATGTCAGTGGTGTACCTGGGATTGTCTGAGGTGTACCTGGGAGTGTCAGACGAGAACCAGGGAGTGTAAGAGGTGTACCTGAGAGTGTCAGTGGTGTACCAGGGAGTGTCAGAGCTGTACCTGGGAGTGTCAGGTGTACCTGGGAGTGTCAGAGGTGTTCCTGAGAGTGTCAGATGTGTACCTGGCAGTGTCAGAGGTATATCTGGGAGTGTTTGAGGTGGACCTGGGAGTGTTGGAGTTGTACCTGGGAATGTCAGAGGTGCACCTGGGAGTGTCAAATGTGTTCATGGGAGATGTCAGTGGTGTACGTGGGAGTGTCATTCATGTACCTGGGAGTGTCAGAGGTGTACCTGGAAGTCAGGGCTGGAAGTGTCAGAGGTGTACCTGGGAGTGACTGCGGTGTACCTGGGAAGTCAATGTGTACTGGAAGTGTCAGAGGTACCTGGGAGGTCGGAGGTGTACCTGGGAGTGTCAGGGGTGTACTTGGGATTGTCAGGGGTGTACCTGGGAGTGTCAGAGGTGTACTTGGGAGTGTCTGAGGTGTACCTGGGAGTGTCTGAGGTGTACCTGGGAGTGTCAGTTTTGTACCTGGGAGCATCAGAGGAGTACCTGGGAGTGTCAGTGGTGTACTTGTGAGTGTCAGAGATGTACCTGGGAGTGTCAGAGGTGTACCTGGGAGCCAGGAGGTGTACCTGGGAGATTAGAGGTGTACCTGGGAGTGTCAGTGTGTGTGTACCTGGGAGTGTCAGTGTGTAATGGGAGTGTCATTGGTGTACCTGGAAGTGTCAGAGGTGTACCTGGGAGTGGAGGTGTACCTGGGAGTGTCAGAGGTGTTCCTGGGAGTGTCAGAGGTGTACCTGGGAGTGCTGGTGAGACCTGGGAGTCTCAGTACCTGGGAGCAGCCAGGTACCTGGAAGTGTCAGGAGGTGTACCTGGAAGTGTCAGAGCTGTACCTAGGAGTGTCTGAGGTGTACCTGGAAGTGTCAGAGGTGTACCTGGGAGCATCAGGGGTGTACCTGGAAGTGTCAGGGCGGTGTACCTGGGAGTGTCAGGAGGTGTACCTGGGAGTGTCTGAGGTACCTGGGAGTGTCGGACGAGAACCAGGGAGTGTAACAGGTACCTGGGAGTGTCAGGGTGTACCTGGAAGTGTCAGTGTACCTGGGAGTGCTGAGAGGTGTACCTGGGAGTGTCAGAGGTACTTGGGAGTGTCAGAGGTGTACCTGGGAGTGTCGGGTGTACCTGGGAGTGTCAGAGGTGTACCTGGGAGTATCAGAGGTGTACCTGGGATTGTCAGAGCTGTACCTGGGAGGTCAGAGGTGTACGTGGGAGTGTCAGAGCTGTACCTGGGAGTGTCAGAGGTGTACCTGGGAGTGTCAGGGGTTGTACCTGGAAGTGTCAGCGGTGTACCTGGGAGTGTCTGTGGTGTACCTGGGAGGTCAGACGAGAACCAGGAGTGTCAGAGGTGTACCTGGGAGTGTCAGGGGTGTACCTGGAAGTGTCAGCGGTGTACCTGGGAGTGTCAGAGGTGTACCTGGGAGTGTCAGAGGTGTACTTGGGAGTGTCAGAGGTGTACCTGGGAGTGTCATAGGTACCTGGGAGTGTCAGAGGTGTACTTGGGAGTATCAGAGGTGTACCAGGGATTGTCAGAGGTGTACCTGGGAGTGTCATTGGTACCTGGAGTGTCATAGGTACCTGGAAGTGTCAGAGGTACCTGGAAGTGTCAGAGCTGTACCTAGGAGTGTCTGAGGTGTACCTGAAGTGTCAGAGGTGTACCTGGGAGTGTCAATGGTATACCTGGGAGTGTCATTGGTGTACCTGGGAGTGTCATAGGTGTACCTGAAGTGTCAGAGGTGTACCTGGAAGTGTCAGAGCTGTACCTAGGAGTGTCTGAGGTGTACCTGGAAGTGTCAGAGGTGTACCTGGGAGTATCAGGGGTGTACCTGGAAGTGTCAACCTGGGAGTGTCAGAGGTGCACCTGGGAGGTTCGAGGTGTACCTGGGATGTCGGACGAGAACCAGGAGTGTAACAGGTGTACCTGGGAGTGTCAGGGGTGTACCTGAAGTGTCAGCGGTGTACCTGGGAGTGTCAGAGGTACCTGGGAGTGTCAGAGGTGTACTGGGAGTGTCAGAGGTGTACCTGGGAGTGTCATGGTGTACCTGGGAGTGTCAGAGGTGTACCTGGGAGTATCAGAGGTGTACCTGGGATTGCAGAGCTGTACCTGGGAGTGTCAGAGGTGTACGTGGGAGTGTCAGAGCTGTACCTGGAGGTCAGAGGTGTACCTGGGAGTGTCAGGGTTGTACCTGGAAGTGTCAGAGGTGTACCTGGGAGTGTCTGTGGTGTACCTGGAGTGCAGACGAGAACCAGGGAGTGTCAGAGGAGTACCTGGGAGTGTCTGAGGTGTACCTGGGAGTGTTAGAGGAGGTGTACCTGGGGTGTCAGAGGTGTACTTGATAGTGTCAGAGGTGTACCTGGGAGTATCAGGGTGTACCTGGGATTGTCAGAGGTGTACCTGGGAGTGTCAGAGGTGTACCTGGGAGTGTCAGGGGGTGTAACTGGGAGTGTCGGAGGTGTCACTGGGAGTGTCAAGTGTACCTGGGAGTGTCAGAGGTGTACCTGGGGTGTCAGAGGGTGTACCTGGAAGTGTCAGGGCTGAAGTGTCAGAGGTGTACCTGGGAGTGTCAGAGTGTACCTAGTGTCTGAGGTGTACCTGGGAGTGTCTGAGGGTGTACCTGGGAGTGTCAGAGGTGTACCTGGGAGTGTCAGAGGAGTACCTGGGATCATCAGAGGAGGCACCTAGTGTCTGAGGTGTACCTGGGAGTGTCAGAGAGGTGTACCTGGGAATGTTAGAGGTGTACCTGGGAGTGTCAGTGGTGTACCTGGGGGTGTCAGAGGTGTACCTGGAAGTGTCAGAGAGGTGTACCTCGAAGTGTCAGAGGTGTACCTGGGAGTGTCTGAGGTGTACCTGGGAGTGTCAGAGGTGTACCTAGGGTATCAGATGTGTGTACCTGGGAGTGTCAGTGGTGGCCTGGGAGTGTCAGAGGTGTACCTGGAAGTGTCAGGGCTGGAAGTGTCAGAGGTGTACCAGTGTCAGAGGTGTACCTGGGAGTGTCAGAGGTGTGCAGAGTGTCAGACGTGTACCTGGGAGTGTCAGAGGAGTACCTGGGAGCATCAGGAGTACCTGGGAGTGTCAGAGGTGTACCTGGGAGTGTCAGAGGTGTACCTGGGAGTGTCAGTGGTGTGCCTGGGAGTGTCATTGGTGTACCTGGGAGTGTCAGAGGTGTACCTGGAAGTGTCAGAGGTGTACATGGAAGTGTCAGAGGTGTACCTGGGAGTGTCTAGGTGTACCGGAGTGTCAGAGGTGTACCTGGGAGTGTCAGGTAGCCTGGAAGTGTCAGGGGTGTTCCTGAGAGTGTCAGAGGTGTACCTGGCAGTGTCAGAGGTCTATGGGAGTGTTTGAGGTGTACCTGGGAGTGTCGGAGGTGTACCTGGAAATGTCAGAGGTGTACCTGGGAGTGTCAAAGGTGTACCTGGGAGATGTCAGTGGTGTACCTGGGAGTGTCATTCATGTACCTGGGAGGTGTCAGAGGTGTACCTGGAAGTGTTGGGGCTGGAAGTGTCAGAGGTGTACCTGGGATTGTCT
This sequence comes from Homarus americanus, assembly GCF_018991925.1. Taxonomy (NCBI): domain Eukaryota; kingdom Metazoa; phylum Arthropoda; class Malacostraca; order Decapoda; family Nephropidae; genus Homarus; species Homarus americanus. The sequence continues at coordinate 43,485 of NW_024757811.1, read as the reverse complement.
GAGGTGTACCTGGGAGTGTCAGACGAGAACCAGGGGTGTAAGAGGTGTACAGAGTGTCAGTGGTGTACCAGGGAGTGTCAGAGCTGTACCTGGGAGTGTCAGGTGTCCTGGGAGTGTCAGAGGAGTTCCTGAGAGTGTCAGGGTGTACCTGGCAGTGTCAGAGGTACATCTGGGAGTGTTTGAGGTGGACCTGGGAGTGTTGGAGGTGTACCTGTGAATGTCAGAGGTGTACCTGGGAGTGTCAAATGTGTTCATGGGAGATGTCAGTGGTGTACGTGGGAGTGTCAGGAGGTACCTGGAAGTGTCAGGCTGGAGTGTCAGAGGTGTACCTGGGAGTGACTCAGGTACCTGGGAGTGTCAGAGGTGTACCTGGGAGTGTCAGAGGTGTACCTGGGAGTGTTGGAGGTGTACCTGGGAGTGTCAGGGTGTACTTGGGATTGTCAGGTGTACCTGGGAGTGTCAGAGGTGCACTGGGAGGTGAGGTGTGACCTGGGAGTGTCTGAGGTGTACCTGGGAGTGTGAGTTTTGTACCTGCGAGCATCAGAGGAGTACCTGGGAGTGTCAGTGGTGTACCTGTGAGTGTCAGAGATGTACCTGGGAGTGTCAGGAGGTGTACCTGGGAGTGCCAGAGGTGTACTTGGGAGTGTCAGAGGTGTACTTGGGAGTGTCAGTGGTGTACTGGGAGTGTCAGTGGTGTCACATGGGAGCGTTTGGTGTACCTGGAAGTGTCAGAGGTGTACCTGGGAGTGTCTGAGGTGTACCTGGGAGTGTCAGGTACCTGGGAGTGTCAGAGGTGTACCTGGGAGTGTCATGGTATACCTGGGAGTGTCATTGGTACCTGGGAGTGTCATAGGTGTACCTGGAAGTGTCAGAGGTGTACCTGGAAGTGTCAGAGCTGTACCTAGGAGTGTCTGAGGTGTACCTGGAAGTGTCAGAGGTGTACCTGGGAGTATCAGGGGTGTACCTGGAAGTGTCAGCGGTGTACCTGGGAGTGTCTGAGGTACCATGTCTGGAGGTACCTGGGAGTGACGGACGAGAACCAGAGTGTAACAGGTGTACCTGGGAGTGTCAGTGGTGCACCTGGGAGTGCTGCAGGTTCCTGAGAGTGTCAGAGCTGTACCTGGGAGTGTCGAAGGTGCATGTGGGAGTGTCAGAGCTGTACCTGGGAGTGTCAGAGGTGTACCTGGGAGGTCAGAGGTGTACCTGGGAGTGTCAGGGGTGTAACTGGGAGTGTCGGAGGTTTAACTGGGAGTCAGAAGTGTATCTGGGAGTGTCAGAGATGTACTGGGAGTGTCATTCATGTACCTGGGAGTGTCATTCATGTACCTGGGAGTGTCAGAGGTGTACCTGGGAGTGTCAGAGGTGTACCTGGGAGAGTCAGAAGTGTACCTGGTAGTGTCAGAGGTGTACCTGGGAGTGGCCAGAGGTGTACCAGAGAGTGTCAGGGTGTACCTGGGATTGTCAGGGGTGTACCTGGGAGTGTAAGAGGTGTACTTGGGAGTGTCTGAGGTGTACCTGGGAGTGAGGTGTACCTGGGAGGTTGCTTTGTACCTGGGAGTGTCAGAGGTGTACCTGGGAGTGTCTGACGTGTACCTGAGTGTGTCAGAGGAGTACCTGGGAGCATCAGCGGAGTACCTGGGAGTGTCTGAGGTGTACCTGGGGGTGTCAGAGGTGTAACTGGGAGTGTCAGTGGAGTACCTGGGAGTGTCATTGGTGTACCTGGAAGTATCGGAGGTGTACCTGGGTGTGTCAGAGGTGTACCTGGGAGTGTCAGAGGTGTACCTGGGAGTGTCAGAGGTACCTGGGATCATCAGAGGAGTACCTGGGAGTGTCTGAGGTGTGCCTGGGAGTGTCCAGAAGAGGTGTACCTGGGAATGTTAGGGTGTACATGGGAGTGTCAGTGGTGTACCTGGGAGTGTCCAGGGTGTGCCTGGGAAGTGTCAGAATTCTGCCTGGAAGTGTCAGGGTGTGCCTGGGAGTGTCTGGGGGTGTACCTGGGAGTGTTAGGGGTGTAACTGGGAGTGTCGGAGGTGTAACTGGGAGTGTCGGAGGTGTAACTGGGAGTGTCTGAGGTGTACCTGGGATTCTCAGAGGTGTACGTGGGAGTGTCAGAGGTGTACCTGGCAGTGTCAGGGGTGTACCTGGAAGTGTCAGCGGTGTACATGGGAGTGTCTGTGGTGTACCTGGGAGTGTCAGACGAGAACCAGGGAGTGTAAGAGGTGTACCTGGGAGTGTCAGTGGTGCACCTGGGAGTGTCAGGGGCATTCTGAGTGTCAGGAATTAATACCTGGGACTCTCAGAGGTGTGCCTGAAGTGTCAGAGGTGTGCCTGAAGTGTTATGGGTGTGCACAGTGTCAGAGGTGTACCTTGGAGTGTCAGAGGTGTACCTGGGAGATGTCAGTGGTGTACCTGGGAGTGTCATTCATGTACCTGGGAGTGTCATGGGTGTACCTGGGAGTCTCAGAGGTGTACTTCGGAGTATGAGAGGTGTACCTGGAATTGTCAGAGGTGTACCTGGGAGTGTCAGAGGTGGAACTAGGAGTGTCAGGGGTGTAACTGGGAGTATCGGAGGTGTAACTGGGAGTGTCAGAAGTGTACCTGGGAGAGTCAGAGGAGTACCTGGAAGTGTCAGCGGTGTACCTATGAGTGTCATGGGTGTACCTGGGAGTGTCAGGGGTGAAACTGGGAGTGTCAGGGAGGTGTGGTAACTGGGAGTGTCGGAGGTGTAACTGGGAGTGTCAGAGGTGTACCAGGCAGTGTCAGAGGTATACCTGGGAGTGTTTGAGGTGTACCTGGGAGTGTCGGAGGTGTACCTGGGAATGTCAGAGGTGTACCTGGGAGTGTCGGAGGTGTACCTGGGAGATGTCAGTGGTGTACCTGGGAGTGTCATTCATGTACCTGGGAGTGTCAGAGGTGTACCTGGAAGTGTCAGTGCTGGAAGTGTCAGAGGTGCACCTGGGAGTGACAGCGGTGTACCTGGGAGTGTCAGATGTGTACCTGGGAGTGTCAGAGGTTGTTACGACCGTGTCGTATTTTTTTCTATATTTTTTATATATAACATGCTCCCATGTTCCATATTATTCCTGTAATGATGTGTTAAATTTTCTATTATATATTCTAGTCACCTTACCCTGTGTTGTTAAGGTTTTAACTGTCATTATTTGTTCAAGCCCATCTTGTTTCTTTATTTTGCATTGTAACCAGCATTCTTTGTTCTCTAACGACCATCTGCATCGTTAAACGACCCACCGGCGGGTCGCGTGGCGGCAGCCGACCTTATATATAGGACCCACCAACTGACTTGAGTCAGTTCAGTCCTCTTGTCATACAGTCCACATCCTTGAGTGTCACTTGTTACTTAAACTTAATTTATTTGTGTTGTTCCTGTCGCCACCAATGTGGTTTATCTATGTGAGTACCTATTTATGTCTCTGTTTGTGTCCATCAGTATTTGCTTAGTTGTATTCAAGTAATTCAGTGTTGTTTCACGTTTGTTAATTTCAGTGATAGTTTTTATATGTTTATGCAGTGTTAACGTAATCCAATGCTTTATTTTTATTCTTTTGATGTTTCGATGTTTTGTATCACTTGTGTCTTAAAAGTTTCGATGGTGAATCAATTTGTTGTGACAGCCTACGAGGCTCTTTATTGTGTTAATATTTAATCAATTAAATTCTTAAAGGTTTACTTTACTTTTATTCTTTTAATTTACTTCACTTTTTTTGTTTGGTTACGCCTAGAACCTGGATATTTCAGTAAATTAAGAGACGGCGTAACAGTTTTGGCGACCTTGCCAGGATTCACTAACGACCTTTGGACACTTGTGATTTTTTTTTCTAAGCATGCTGATGGATTTGTTTTGAGGCATGGTAGGACTAACAATGGTAATTTTGTGCGTAATAATTTTGTACATGACAAGAGGAGATGGACTCGTTCGCCACCTAATGGGGTGTCCTAATTTTCTAATTTAATTGTAGTTTCTGTGGAAAGCCGGGTCATAAGGCGTATTTTTGTTGGACAAGGCGGCAGCCAAATAAGGTGAAGCACGAGAGGTTGCAGTTTCGGTTCTCTCCTCACGAGACTTTGATCTTTTCCAGGAGAGTTTTGGGAAGGACCCAGACGTTGGTACCTTTCGTCCCTTTTTGTCACAAGGCACGGTAGAAGTTGACGGTGTCGAAACACCATTCACTATTTTGAGAGACTCGGGTTGTCTCCAAACTCTCATCAAAGAGGGTGTTGATGCGGTGAGGAAGGCTGACAAAACGTCGTTTTGGGCGCCCTTTGGGGTAAAGGTGCAGCTCCTTTGGTTTTTCAGGTATAGCTAAACGTAGCCGGTGAGCACGAGCTGCCTGTGTTAGTACGTGTCAAGTCTCCTTGTTGCTAAAGAGTGGACCTCATACTCGGTAACGATTTGCTGCAACAGCTTGAAGATATGCCCGGTGTTTTCCCTTGTGTGCTGTGACTCGTTTTTTGTTAATGACTAATGATCATAATGTAACTCCTGATGTAGATAATTCACTGTCCTTAGAAGGACGTTTTGCTAACCCAATTGCTTCCCAAGACATTTCTTCCGCAGTTAATGCTGTGACCGGGAGAGTTGCTTTAATAGCTGCGCAAGAGCAAGAAGTTTCATTACGGCTCTTGTTTGACCTGGTGTCCGATCCTGCCAGTGATTCAGGCCCTACCACGAGATATTTAAGTCAAGACGGTGTTTTGTGCCGCCGCTGGCTCCCACCGACTATGTCAGAGGAAGACGCGGACTGGGCGTCTATCACTCTAATAGTTCTCCCACACATTTACAGATAACATGTTCTAGCTCTGGCCCATGACGGTCGCTTTTCTGGACATCAAGGTGTCCGAAAGACGTTCAACAGGCTGGCCAGAAAGTTCTATTGGCCAGGTATGCGGAGAGATGTCACTAAATATTGTAAGTACAGTCATTTTTGTCAAAAGGTAGGCAAAGCCAATTGGGCTATTCCACCTTTTCCACTTGTAAGAGTACCTCACGTACCTGAGCCCTTTACAACAGTACAGTGTGATATTGTAGGCCCTCTGCCTAAAACTTCTAGTGGGTTTGAATATTTATTTACAGTCCTTAATACCTCCACTAGGAACTTGCATGCTATACCTCTTAGGAAAATTACTGCTGAGGCCCTTGTTAAATGTTTGTTTGACCTGTTTAGTCACTTCGGGTTGCCGTACCATGTTCAAACGGACGGTGCTTCATATTTTGTAGGAAAAGTTTTCAAGGAAGCCCTAACAGAGTTAGGAATAGTTCATTGTTAGGTAGTAGTGAAGAGAGCATTAATGTATTAAGTTTAGATGTTAGAGAGAAGCTTCTAAGATGTTGGAGCCTTGCTGCAGACCACTTAAGCAGTCGCAGACCAAGACCTGGTACGACAAGCGGGCCAGACACAGTTCCAGATAGATCAAGTTCTCATTCTCTTGCTGAGACATGGACAGCCGCTCCATGCGAAGTTCAGTGGGCCATATAGAGTGGTGAAGAAGGTAAGCCCCACGAATTATATTATCTCTACCCCTGACAGGAGCCGACTACAGCGCTTATGTCGCGTCAACACCATCAAGCTGTACCACACACGCCAGCACCCCCATTTGTTGCTGATGATCCAGTTCCCGAGTGTGCCGTTGACACTTTCTTGGTAGACGGTGAGAAAGAAGAGGAAAAAGAAAGGGCAAGTCCACTCGCCCTGTCATCAGCCAGGGTTTGGCAGTCCAACTCCGTGGAGTAGCAGAAGCTACATCGTCTACCGGGAGACCAGAGAGCTGACGTGCTGGCCGCCATCCAACAACATCCTCTTGTCTTCCAAGACAGGCCTGGCTGTACCACTGCCGTGGTGCATGATGTTGTTGGTTCTGCTAAGCCTATCAAGCAGGCTCCCTACCAGCGAGTGGTGCTCACCAGTCACTCTAGTACCAAAGAAGGACGGCACTCTTCGATTCTGCATTGACTTCCGCACGGTCAACGCCGTCACCAGCAAGGACAGCTTCCCTCTACCAAGAGTCGACGACTGCATCGAAGCAATCGGGAACGCCAAGTTCCTCTCTAAGATTGATTGCCTTCGAGGGTTTTGGCAAGTACTTGACCCGTTGTGTTAAAGACATATCCAGTTTTGTGGCATTAGGTAAGAACTATAAATTTAATGTTATGCCTTTTGGGCTTTGCAATGCCCCTGCTACCTTACAAAGGCTGAGGTTACGGCCAATTGGCTTGGTTGTGTAGTATATTTAGATGTAATTTTTTTTCTGACACTTGGTCAGACCATTTACAGTATGTCAGCTAGACGCTCTCTTCACTGAGTTAGGAAATGTAGGACTTGTTTGTTATAAACTTTGCTAAGTCAGAATTTGTTTGTGCTCAACTTTTGTATTTGAGACATGTAATTGGGTTGGAAACTTGCTCCTCCCACAGCAAGGTGTGACACTATTTCTTAGATGCTTGTTCTATGTAACAAACGACAAGTCCGCAGATTTTTGGGTTGTGTGGGTTATTACCAGAGATATATTTGTATTTTTGCCGAGTTGGCACTACCCCTTACTGATTTGTTGAAGAAGGGTAATATTTTTTGTTGGACTTCAAGGTGTCGGAACACTTGTCATATCAAAATTTGTGCAAGCAAAATTTTATTTTATGGGGGCAAGTGTTACGACCGTGTCGTATTTTTTCTATTTTTTTTTTATATATAACATGCTCCCATGTTCCATATTGTTCCTGTAATGATGTGTTAAATTTACTATTATATATTCTAGTCACCTTGCCCTGTGTTGTTAAGGTTTTAACTGTCATTATTTGTTCAAGCCCATCTAGTTTCTTTATTTTGTATTGTAACCAGCATTCTTTGTTCTCTAACGACCATCTGCATCGTTAAACGACCCACCGGCGGGTCGCGTGGCGGGAGCCGACCTTATATATAGGACCCACCAACTGACTTGAGTCAGTTCAGTCCTCTTGTCATACAGTCCACATCCTTTGAGTGTCACTTGTTACTTAAACTTAATTTATTTGTGTTGTTCCTGTCGCCACCAATGTGGTTTATCTATGTGAGTACCTATTTATGTCTCTGTTTGTGTCCATCAGTATTTGCTTAGTTGTATTCAAGTAATTCAGTGTTGTTTCACGTTTGTTAATTTCAGTGATAGTTTTTATATGTTTATGCAGTGTTAACGTAATCCAATACTTTATTTTTATTCTTTTGATGTTTCGATGTTTTGTATCACTTGTGTCTTAAAAGTTTCGATGGTGAATCAATTTGTTGTGAGAGCCTACGAGGCTCTTTATTGTGTTAATATTTAATCAATTAAATTCTTAAAGGTTTACTTTACTTTTATTCTTTTAATTTACTTCATTTTTTTGTTTGGTTACGCCTAGAACCTGGATATTTAAGTAAATTAAGAGACGGCGTAACAAGGTGTAACTGGGAGATGTCAGTAGTGTACCTGGGAGTGTCATTCATGTACCTGGGAGTGTCAGAGGTGTACCTGGGAATGTCATAGGTGTACCTGGGAGTGTCAGAGGTGTACCTGGGAGATGTCAGTGGTGTACCTGGGAGTGTCATTCATGTACCTGGAGGTCGTGTGGAGGTGTACCTGGGAGTGTCAGGGGTGTACCTGCGAGTGTCTGAGGTGTACCTGGGAGTGTCAGAGGTGTACTTGGTAGTGTCTGAGGGTGTACCCGGGAGTGTCTGAGGTGTGCCTGGGAGTGTCAGTTTTGTACCTGGAAGTGTCAGAGGTGTACCTGGGAGTGTCAGAGGTGTACCTGGGAGTGTCACAGAGGAGTACCTGGGATCATCAGAGGAGTACCTGGGAGTGTCTGAGGTGTACCTGGGAGTGTCAGAGGTGTACCTGGGAATGTTAGAGGTGTACCTGGGAGTGTCAGTGGTGTACCTGGGAGTGTCAGAGGTACCTGAAGTGTTAGGTGTACCTGGGAGTGTCAGAAGCGTACATGGAGTGTCATGGGTGTACCTGGGAGTGTCAGAGGTGTACCTGGGGAGCATCAGAGGTGTACCTGGGATTGTCAGGAGGTGTACCTGGGAGTGTCAGAGGAACTGGGAGTGTCAGGGGTGTAACTTGGAGTGTCAGAGGTGTATCTGGGAGTGTCAGAAGTGTACCTGGGAGTGTCAGAGGTGTACCAGGAGTGTCAGCGGTGTACCTATGAGTGCCAGGGGTACCTGGGAGTGTCAGGGGTGTACCTGGGAGTGTCAGGGGTGTAACTGGGAGTGGCGGAGGTGTAACTGGGAGTGTCGGAGGTAACTGGGAGTGTCTGAGGTGTACCTGGGAGTGTCAGAGGTACCTGGCAGTGTCAGAGGTATACCTGGGAGTGTTTGGTGGACCTGGGAGTGTCGGAGGTGTACCTGGAATGTCAGAGGTGTACCTGGGAGTGTCAGAGGTGTACCTGGGAGATGTCAGTGGTGTACCTGGGAGTGTCATTCATGTACCTGGGAGTGTCAGAGGTGTACCTGGAAGTGTCAGGGCTGGAAGTGTTAGAGGTGCACTGGGAGTGACAGCGGTGTACCTGGGAGTATCAGAGGTGTACCTGGGAGTGTCAGAGGTGTAACTGGGAATGTCAGGAGGTGTACCTGGGAGATGTCAGTGGTGTACCTGGGAGTGTCATTCATGTACCTGGGAGTGTCGGAGGTGTACCTGGGAATGTCAGAGGTGTACCTGGGAGTGTCAGGAGGTACCGAGATGTCAGTGGTGTACCTGGGAGGTCATTCATGTACCTGGGAGTGTCGGAGGTGCACCTGGGAGTGTCAGGGGTGTACCTGGGAGGCTGGGGGTGTACTTGGGAGTGTCTGAGGTGTACCTGGGAGTCTGAGGTGTACCTGGGGCTGCTTTTGTACCTGGGAGTGTCAGAGGTGTGCCTGGAGTCTCAGTGGTGTGCCTGGGAGTGTCAGAGGAGCACATGGGAGCATCAGAGGAGTACCTGGGAGTTTCTGGGGTGTACCTGGGAGTGTCAGAGGTGTACCTGGGAGGTCAGAGGTGCATTGATAGTGTCTGAGGTGTACTTGGGAGTTTCTAAGGCGTACCAGGAGTGCTCAGTTTGTACCTGGGAGTAGAGAGGTACCTGGAGGTCAGAGATGTACCTGGGAGTGTTAGAGGAGTACCTGGAGCATTAGAGGAGTACCTGGGAGGTCTCAGGTGTTCCTGAGAGGTCAGAGGTGTACCTGGGAGCGTCAGAGGTACCCTGGGAGTGTCAGTGGTGTACCTGGGAGTGTCAGAGGTGTACCTGGAAGTGTCATTGTGTGCACCTAGAGTGTTAGAGGGTACCTGGAAGTGTCAGAGAGTACCTGGAAGTGTCAGATGTGTACCTGGGAGTGTCTCAGGTGTACCCGGAGTGTCAGAGGTGTGCACCAGTGTCATAGTGTACCTGGAAGTGTCAGAGAGTTCCTGGAAGTCAGAGGTGCCTGGGAGTGTCTGAGGTGTACCTGAGTGTCAGAGGTGTGCCTGGGAGGTCAGAGGTACCGAAGTGTCATGGTGGGGTACCTGGAGGTTCACAGGTACCTGGAGTGACAGACGAGAACCAGGGAGTGCCTCAGAGGTGTACCTGGGAGGTCATGGGTGTACCTGGGAGGTCAGGTACCGAAGTGTCAGCGTACTTGGGAGTGTCAGAGGTGTACCTGGGAGTGTCAGAGGTGTACTTTGGGAGTGTCAGAGGTGTACCTGGAGTGTCATGGGTGTACCTGGGAGGCAGAGGCACTGGGAGGCCAGAGGTGTACCTGGATTGTGGAGGGTACCTGGGAGTGTCAGAGGTGTACCTGGGATCAGGGGTGTAACTGAGGAGTCGGAGGTGTAACTGGGAGTGTCAGGTGTACCAGGAGTGTCAGAGGTGTACTGGGAGTGTCATTCTGTACCTGGGAGTGTCAGAGGTACCTGAAGTGTCAGGCTGGAAGTGTCAGAGGGTACCTGGGAGTGCAGAGGTGTACCTGGGAGTGTCAGAGGCCTCGGGAGTGTCAGACGGTACTTGGGAGTGTCAGAGGTGTACCTGGGAGTCAGGGGTACCTGGGGAGTGTCAAAGGAGTACCTGGGAGCATCAGAGAGTACCTGGGAGTGTCAGAGGTGCTACCTGGGAGGTCAGAGGAGTACCTGGAGGTCAGTGAGACAGGAGTGTCAGAGCTGTACCTGGGAGGTTGGTGTACCTGGGAGAAGCCAGAGGATGTCCTGAGAGTGTCGAGGTACCCAGTGTCAGAGGTATATCTGGGAGTGTTTGATTTGTACCTGGGAGTGTTGGAGGTTTCACCTGGGAATGTCAGAGGTGTACCTGGGAGTGTCAAAGGTGTTCCATGAGATGTCAGGTGTACCTGGGAGGTTATTCAACTTGGGAGCACTGAGAATGTGCTGGCCAAGGCTGCGAAGTGTCAGAGGTGTACCTGGGAGTGCACCTCGGTGTATCTGGGAGTGTCAGAGGTGTACCTGGGAGTGTCAGAGGTGTACCTGGGAGTGTCGGAGGTGTACCTGGGAGTGTCAGGGTACTTGGGATTGTCAGGGGTGTACCTGGGAGGTCAGAGGTACTTGGGAGTGTCTGAGGTGTACCTGGGAGAGTCTGAGGTGTACCTGGGAGTGTCAGTTTTGTACCTGGGAACATCAGAGGAGTACCTGGGAGTGTCAGGTGTGTACCTGTGAGTGTCAAAGGTGTACCTGACCTGGGGAGCCAGAGGTGCACCTGGGAGGTCAGAGGTGCACCGGGAGTATCAGTGGTACCTGGGAGGTCAGGGGTGTGTACTTGGAAGTGTCATTGGTGTACCTGGGAGTGTCAGAGGTGTACCTGGAAGTGTCAGAGGTGTACCTGGAAGTGTCAGAGGTGTACATATGGGAGGTCTGAGGTGTACCTGGGAGTGTCAGAGGCCGGGAGTGTCAGAGGTGTACCAGGGGAGGTCAGTGGTATACCTGGGAGGTCATTATGTACCTGGGAGGTCATAGGTGTACCTGGAAGTGTCAGAGGTGTACCTGAAGTGTCAGGAGGTAGTCCTAGGATTGTCTGAGGTGTACCTGAAGTGTCAGTGTACCTGGGAGTGTCAGGGGTGTACCTGGAAGTGCCAAGCGGTGTACCTGGGAGTGTCAAAGGTGTACCTGAGTGTCTGAGGTACCAATCAGGGAGGTCGGACGAGAACCAGGAGAGTGTAACGGGTGTAACTGAGAGTGTCGGTGTACCTGGGAATGTCAGGGGTGTACTTGGGAGTGTCAGAGGTGTACCTGGGAGATGTCAGTGGTGTACCTGGGAGTGTCATTCACGTACCTGGGAGTGTTAGAGGTGTACCTGGAAGTGTCAGGGCTGGAAGTGTCAGAGGTGTACCTGGGAGTGACAGCGATGTACCTGGGAGTGACAGAGGTGTACCTGGGAGTGTCAGAGGTGTAACTGAGAGTGTCGGTGTACCTGGGAATGTCAGGGGTGTACTTGGGAGTGTCTGAGGTGTACCTGGGAGTGTCTGAGGTGTACCTGGGAGTGTCAGTTTTGTACCTGAGAGTGTAAGAGGTGTACCTGGGAGTGTCAGAGGTGTACCTGGGAGTGTCAGAGGAGTACCTTTGGTGCATCAGAGGAGTACCTGGGTGTGTCAGAGTGGTACTGGGAATTTCAGAGGTGTACCTGGGAGTGTCAGAACTGTACCTGGGAGTGTCAGTGGTGTACATGGGAGTGTCATTGTTGTACCTGGGAGTGTCAGAGGTGTACCTGAAAGTGTCAGAGGTGTACCTGGAAGTGTCAGAGGTGTACCTGGGAGTGTCATGGGTGTACCTGGGAGTGTCAGAGGAGTTAGCCAGCTGGGAGTGTGTCAGAGGTGTGCCTGGGAGTGTCAGAGGTGGTACCTGTGGTGTCAGAGGTGTCATCTAGAGTGTCATGGGTGTACAGGGGTGTCAGAGGGTGTACCTGGGAGTGTCAGAGGTGTACCTGGGAGTGTCAGAGGTGTACCTGGGAGTGTCATTCATGTACCTAGGAGTGTCAGAGGTTTACCTGGGAGTGTCATGGGTGTACCTGGGAGTGTCAGAGGAGTACCTGGGATTATCAGAGGTGTACCTGGGATTGTGAGAGGTGTACCTGGGAGTGTCATAAGGTGTACCTAGGAGTGTCATGGGTGTAACTGGGAGTGTCGGAGGTGTAACTGGGAGTGTCAGAAGTGTACCTGGGAGTGTCAGAGGTGTACCTGGGAGTGTCAGGGCTGGAAGTTTTAGAGGTACCTGAGAGTGACAGCGGTGTACGTGGAGGTTGCAGTTTTGTACGTGGGAGTCTCAGAGGTGCACCTGGGAGTGTCAGAGGCACTGGGAGTGTCTGAGGTGTACCAGTGCATGTGGTGCCTTGAGAGATGTCAGGTACCGAATGTCAGAGGCACTTGGGAGTGTCAGAGGTGTAACTGGGAGTGTCGGAGGTGTACCTGGGAGGTCAGGGTACTTGGGAGTGTCTGAGGGTACCTGGGAGTGTCTGAGGTGTACCTGGGAGTGTTGCAGTTTGTACCTGGAGAGTATCAGAGAGGCCTGGGAGGTCAGTGAGTACCTGGGAGCATCAGAGGAGTACCTGGGTGTCAGAGGTACCTGGGAGTTTCAAAGGTACCTGGGAGTGTCAGAGGCCTGGAGTGTCAGTGGTGTACCTGGGAGTGTATTTGTTGTACCGGGAGTGTCAGAGTTGTACCTGGGACTGGAAGTGTCAGAGGTGTACCTGGGATTATCAGAGGCACCGGAGTGTCAGAGGTGCCTGGGAGTGTCAGGGGTGTAACTGGGAGTGTCGGAGGTGTAACTGGGAGGTCAGAAGTGTACCTGGGAGTGTCAGAGGTGTACCTGGGAGGCCATTCACGTACCTGGGAGGTCAGAGGTGTACCTGAAAGTGTCAGAGGCTGGAAGTGTCAGAGTGTACCTGGGAATGACAGCGGTGTACCGGGAGGCAGAGGTGTACCTGGGAGTGTCAGAGGTGTACCTGGAGTGTAGGAGGTGTACCAGAGAGTGTCAGGGACCTGGGAGTGTCAGGGGTGTACCTGGCAGTGTCAGAGGTGGTACTGGGAGTTTCTTGAGGTGCACCTGGGAGTGTCTGAGGTACCTGGGAGTGTCAGTTTGTACCTGGGAGTGAAGGAGTGCACCTGGGAGTGTCAGAGGTACCTGGAGTGTCAGGGTTGTACCTGGGAGTGTCAGAGGTGTCTCTGGGAGTGACAGAGGTACCTGTGAGTGTCTGAGGTACCTGGGAGTGTATGTGGTGTACCTGGGAGTGCCAGGTGTGTACCAGGAGGTCAGAAGTGTACCTGGGAGTGTCAGAGGTGACCTGGGAGTGTCTGAGGTGTACCGGAGTGTCAGAGGTATCTGAGAGTGTCAGAGGTGTACCTGGGAGTGTCAGAGTTTTACCTAGGAGTGTCATGGGTGTACGGGGGTGTCAGAGGTACCTGGGAGTATCATATACCTGGGATTGTCTGAGGTGTATCTGGGAGTGTCAGAGGTGTACCTAGGGAGTGTCAGCGGTGTACCTGGGAGTGTAGGGGTGTACCTGGGAGTGTCAGGGGTGTAACTGGGAGTGTCGAAGGTGTAACTGGGAGTGTCGGAGGTGTAACTGGGAGTGTCTGAGGTAACTGGGGTTCGAGGTGTACCTGGGAGTGTCAGAGGCCTGGGAGTGTCAGAGGTAGCTGGCAGTATCAGAGGTATACCTGGGAGTGTTTGAGATACCTGGGAGTGTCGGAGGTGTACCTGGGAGTGTCAGAGATGTACCCAGAGGGTCAGGGTACCTGGAAGTGTCAGTGTGCCTGGCAGAGTCAGAGGTGTACTTGGGTGTGTCTGAGGTGTACCCGGGAGTGTCTGAGGTGTACCTGGGAGTGTCAGCTTTGTACCTGGGAGGTCAGAGGTACCTGGGAGTGTCAGAGGTACCTGGGATTGTCAGAGGTGTACCTGGGAGTGTCAGAGGTGTACCTGGAAGTGGCAGAGGTGTACATGGAAGTGTCAGAGGTGTACCTGGGAGTGTCTGAGGTGTACCTGGGAGTGTCAGAGGTGTATCTGGGAGTGTCAGTGGTGTACCTGGAAGTGTCAGCAGTGAACCTGGGAGAGTCATAGGTGTACCTGGGAGGTCAGGTGTACCTGGAAGTGTCAGAGGTGTTCCTGAGAGTGTCAGAGGTGTACCTGGCAGTGTCAGGAGTATATCTGGGAGTGTTTGAGGTACCTGGGAGTGTCGGAGGTGTACTTGAAATGTCAGAGGTACCTGGAGTGTCAGGGTGTACCAGATGTCAGTGGTGTACCTGGAAGGTCATTCATGTACCTGGGAGTCAGAGGTGTAACTGGGAGTGTCATATGTACCTGGGAGGTCAGAGGTGCACTGGGAGGTCATTCATGTACCTGGGAGTGTCAGAGGATACCTGGAAGTGTCAGGCTGGAAGTTTTAGAGGTACCTGAGAGTGACAGCGGTGTACGTGGGAGTGCAGTTTTGTACCTGGGAGTCTCAGAGGCACCTGGGAGTGTCAGAGGTGTACCTGGGAGTGTCTAAGGTGTACCAGGAGTGTATTTGTGTACCTGAGAGATGTCAGTGGTGCACTGGGAGTGTCATTCATGTACCCCCAGGAGTGTTAGAGGTGTACCTGAGGTGTCAGCTGGAAGTGTCAGAGGTGTACGAGAGTGACAGCGGTGTACCTGGGAGGTCAGAGGTGTACCTGGGAGGTCAGAGGTGTAACTGGGAGGTCTGAGGTGTACCTGGGAGTGTCAGGGGTGTACTTGGGAGTGTCTGAGGTACCTGGGAGTGTCTGAGGTGTACCTGGGAGGCTTGGGTTTTGTACCTGAGAGTGTCAGAGGTGTACCTGGGAGTGTCAGAGGTGTACCTGGGAGGTCAGAGGAGTACCTGGGAGCATCAGAGGAGTACCTGGGTGTGTCAGAGGTGTACCTGGGAGTTTCGAAGGTACCTGGGAGTGTCAGAGGTGTACTGGAGTGTCAGTGGTGTACCTGGGAGTGTCATTGTTGTACCGGGAGGCCAGAGTTGTACCTGGGATTGTCAGAGGTGTACCTGGAAGTGTGAGAGGTACCTGGGATTATCAGGAGGTGTACCTCGGAGTGTCAGAGGTGTACCTGGGAGTGTCAGGGTGTAACTGGGAGTGTCGGAGGTTTAACTGGGAGTATCAGAAGTGTACCTGGGAGTGTCAGAGGTGTACCTGGAGTGTCATTCACGTACCTGGGAGGTCAGAGGTGTACCTGGAAGTGTCAGGCTGGAAGTGTCAGAGGTGTACCTGGGAATGACAGGGTGTACCTGGGAGTGTCAGAGGTGTTCCTGGGAGTGTCAGAGGTGTACCTGGGATCAGAGGTGTACCTCGGAGTGCTGGGTACCTGGGAGTCAGGGGTGAACTGGGAGTGTCAGAGGTAACTGGAGAGTCAGAAGTGCACTGGGAGTGTCAGAGGTACCTGGGAGGTTAGTTCACGCCTGGGAGGTTCAAGGTGTACCTGGAAGTGTCAGGCTGGAAGTGTCAGAGGTACCTGGGAATGACAGTGTACCTGGGAGTGTCAGAGGTGTACCTGGGAGTGTCAGAGGTGTACCTGGGAGTGTTGCAGGTGTACCAGAGAGTGTCAGGGGTGTACCTGGGAGTGTCAGGGGTGTACCTGGCAGTGTCAGAGGTGTACTTGGAGTTTGAGGTACCTAGGAGTGTCTGAGGTACCTGGGAGTGTTGGGTTTGTACCTGGGAGTGACAGAGGTACCTGGGAGGTCAGAGGTGTACCTGGGAGTGTCAGGGTTGTACCTGGGAGGTCAGGAGGTGTCTCTGTATACAGAGGCCTGTGAGTGTCTTAGGTGTACCTGGGAGTGTATGTGGTGTACCTGGAGTGCCAGGTGTGTACCAGGAGGTCAGGTGTTCCTGGGAGGTCAGAGGTGTACCTGGGAGTGTCATGGGTGTACCTGGGAGGCAGAGAGCCTAGGCTTGTCAGGAGGTTTACCTGGGAGTGTCAGAGGTGTAACTGGGAGAGTCAGAAGTACCTGGGAGTGTCAGAGGTGCACCTGGGAGTGTCTGATGTGGGAGGTCAGAGGTATCTGGAGAGTGTCAGAGGTGTACCTGGGAGTCAGGAGTTACCAGGAGTGTCATGGGTGTACCGGGGGTGTCGAGGTGTACCTGGGAGTATCAGAGTTATACCTGGGATTGTCTGGAGGTGTATCTGGGAGGTCAGAGGTGTACCTAGGAGTGTCCAGGTGTACCTGGGAGGTCAGGTTGTACCCAGAGTGTCAGGGGTGTAACTGGGAGTGTCGAAGGTGTAACTGGAGAGTCGGAGGTGTAACTGGGAGTGTCTGAGGTAACTGGGAGGCCTGAGGTGTACCTGGGAATGTCAGAGGTGTGGCCTGAGTGTCAGAGGTGTAGGCTGGCGTATCAGAGGTATACCTGGGAGTGTTTGAGAGATGTACCTGGGAGTGTCGAGGTACCTGGGAGTGTCAGAGATGTGCATGTGAGTGTCAGGTGTACCTGGAGTCAGCGTGTACCTGGCAGTGTCAGAGGTGTAGTTGGGTGTGTCTGGAGGTGTACCTGGGAGTGTCTGAGGTGTACCTGGGAGGCTTGGGTTTGTACCTGGGAGTGTTGGGAGGTGTACCTTGGAGTGTCAGAGGTGTACCTGGGATTGTCAGAGGTGTACCTGGGAGTGTCAGAGGTGTACCTGAAGTGGCAGGAGGTGTACATGGAAGTGTCAGAGGTGTACCTGGGAGTGTCTGAGGTGCACCTGGGAGTGTCAGAGGTGTATCTGGGAGTGTCAGTGGTGTACCTGGAAGTGTCAGCAGGGTACCTGGAGAGTCATAGGCACCTGGGAGGCCAGGTGTACCTGGAAGGTCAGAGGTGTTCCTGAGAGTGTCAGAGGTACCTGGCAGGAGCTGGAGGTATATCTGGGAGGTTTGAGGTGTACCTGGGAGGTCGGAGGTGGTACTGGAATGTCAGAGGTGCACCTGGGAGGTCAAAGGTGTACCTGGGAGATGTCAGGTGGTGTACTCAGAGGCGGAGGTGTACCTGGGAATGTGCAAAACTGGGAGTGCTGAGGTGCCTGGGAGTGTCAACAGTCAGTGTCAATACACCTGGGAGCGTCAGAGGTGTACCTGGAAGTGTCAGGCTGGAAGGCCAGAGGTGTACCTGGAGTGACAGCGGTACCTGGGAGTCAGAGGTGTACCTGGGAGGTCAGAGGTAACTGGGAGATGTCAGAGGTGTACCTGGAAGTGTTGGGATGTACCTGGGAGCTGGAGGTGTACCTGGGAAATGTCAGAGGTGTACCTGGGAGTGTTGGGAGGCACGGGAGATGCTGAGGTGTACCAGGAGGCTGTCTATGTACCGGAGTGTGAGGTGTACCTGGGAGTCTCAGAGGTGTACCTGGGAGTAAGGAGAGATGTACCTGGGATTGTCAGAGGTGTACCTGGGAGGCTGAGAGGTGGAACTGGGAGTCAGGTGTAACTGAGAGTACGGCACTGGGAGCTGTGAAGGCACTGGGAGCAGAGGCACTCTGGGAGTGCTGGGCGGTGTACTTATGAGTGCCAGGGGTGTACCTGGGAGGTTGAGGTGCACCTGGGAGTGTCAGGGGTGCCTTGGAGTGCCAAGGGTAACTGGGAGGTCAGAGTGTACCTGGCAGTGTCAGAGGTATACCTGGGAGTGTTTGAGGTGTACCTGGGAGTGTAGGAGGTGTACCTGGGAATGTCAGAGGTGTACCTGGAGTGTCCTAGGTACCTGGGAGATGTCAGTGGTGTACCTGGGAGTGTTGTTCATGTACCTGGGAGGTCAGAGGTACCTGGAAGGCCTGGGACATGGAAGTGCTGGGAGGTGTACCTGGGAGTGACAGCGGTGTACCTGGGAGTGTCAGAGGTGTACCTGGGAGTGTCAGAGAGGTAACTGGGAGATGCTGGGGTGGTGTGTACCTGGGAGTTATTCATGGAAGGTACCTGGGAATGCTGGGAGGTACCTGGGAGGTTGGGGTACCTGGGAGATGTCAGTGGTGTACCTGGGAGTGACATCATGTACCTGGGAGTGTCAGAGGTGTACCTGGGAGTGCCAGAGGTACCTGGGAGTGTTGGGAGGAGTTCCTGGACATCAGAGGAGTACCTGGGAGGCCAGAGGAGTTCCTGGGAGGCCAGGGGGTGTAACCTGGGAGAGCCAGAGGTGTACCTGGGAGGCCAGGAGGCATACCTGGGAATGTTGAGGTGTACCTGGGAGGCATGAGGTACCTGGGAGGCTGGGTTTTGTACCTGGGAGTGTCAGGAGGTGCACCTGGGAGTGTCAGAGGTACCTGGGAGTGTCAGAGGAGTTCCTGGGAGCATCAGAGGAGCACCTGGGAATGTCAGAGGTGTACCTGGGAGTGTCAAGGGTGTACCTGGGAGAGTCAGGAGGCACCTGGGAGGTCAGGTACCAGGGAGTGTCAGAGGTGTACCTGGAGCAAGAAGGAGGTGTACCTGGGAGTGTCAGGTGGTACCAGGAGTGTCAGAGGTGATCCTGGGAGGTCAGAGGTACTTGGGAATGTCAGAGGTACCTGGGAGTGCCATGGTGTACCTGGGAGGCCAGAGGTGTACCTGGGAATGTCAGAGGTACCTGGGAGATGTCAGGGTGTACCAGGAGAGCCATTCATGTACCTGGGAGTGTCATGGGTGTACCTGGGAGTCTCAGAGGTGCACCTGGAGATGTCAGTGGTGTACCAGGGAGCACGCTGCGTGTACCTGGGAGGTTGTGGTGCACGGGAGTCTCAGAGGTACCTGGGAGGCGAGAGGTGCACTGGATTTCAGAGGTGTACCTGGGAGGCCAGAGGTGAACTGGGAGGCCAGGGGTAACTGGGAGTATCGGAGGTGTAACTGGGAGTGCCAGATGCACCTGGGAGAGTCTTGAGGGCCTGGGAGTGTCAGAGGTGTACCGAATCAAAGGTTGTACCTGGGAGATGCCAGGGGTGTACCTGGGAGGTTGGGGGTGTACCTGGGAGGTCAGGGGTAACAGAGTGTCGGAGATGTAACTGGGAGTGTAGGAGGTGTAACTGGGAGTGTCTGAGGTGTACCTGGGAGTGTCAGAGGTGTACCTGGGAGTGTCAGAGGTATACCTGGAGGTTTGAGGTGTACTGGGAATGTCACAGGTGTACCTGGGAGTGTCAGAGGTGTACCTGGGAGATGTCAGTGGTGTACCTGGCAGTGCCAGTCTACATACCCAGCGAGTGTCAGAGGTACCTGGAAGGTCAGGGGCTGGAAGTGTCAGAGGTGTACCTGGGAGGACAGCGTGTACCCTGGAGGTCAGAGGTGTACCTGGGAGATGTCAGTGGTGTACCAGGAGGCTGTCCATGTACCTGGGAGGTCATGGTGTACCTGGGAGTTCTCAGAGGTGTACCTGGGAGAATGAGAGGTGTACCTGGGATTGTCAGAGGTGTACCTGGGAGTGTCAGAGGTGAACTGGGAGGTCAGGTGTAACTGGGAGTATCGGAGGTGTAACTGGGAGGACAGAAGTGTACCTGGGAGAGTCAGAGGTGTACCTGGGAGGTCAGAGGTGTACCTGGGAGGCCAAAGCGATGCCTGGGAGTGTCAGTGTACCTGGGAGTGTCAGGGGTGTACCTGGGAGTGTCAGGGGTGTAACTGGGAGTGTCGGAGGTGTAACTGGGAGTGTAGGAGGTGTAACTGGGAGTGTCTGAGGTGTACCTGGGTGTGTCAGAGGTGTACCTGGGAGTGTCAGAGGTATACCTGGGAGTGTTTGAGGTGTAACTGGGAATGTCATAGGTGTACCTGGGAGTCTCAAAGGTGTACCTGGGAGATGTCAGTGGTGTACCTGGCAGTGTCATTCATATACCTGCGAGTGTCAGAGGTGTACCTGGAAGTGTCAGGGCTGGAAGTGTCAGAGGTGTACCTGGGAGTGACAGCGGTGTACCTGGGAGTGTCAGAGGTGTACCTGGGAGTGTCAGAGGTGTAACTGGGGGATGTCAGTGGTGTACCTGGAAGTGTCATTCATGTACCTGGGATTGTCGGAGGTGTACCTGGGAATGTCAGAGGTGTACCTGGGAGTGTCAGAGGTGTACCTGGGAGATGTCAGTGGTGTACCAGGGAGTGTCATTCATGTACCTGGGAGTGTGATGGGTGTACCTGGGAGTCTCAGAGGTGTACCTGGGAGTATGAGAGGTGTACCTAGGATTGTCAGAGGTGTACCTGGGAGTGTCAGAGGTGGAACTGGGAGTGTCAGGGGTGTAACTGGGAGTATCGGAGGTGTAACTGGGAGTGTTAGAAGTGTACCTGGGAGAGTCAGAGGTGTACCTGGGAGTGTCAGCGGTGTACTTATGAGTGTCAAGGATGTACCTGGGAGTGTCAGGGGTGTACCTGGGAGTGTCAGGGGTGTACCTGGGGGTGTCAGGGTTGTAACTGGGAGTGTCAGATGTGTACCTGGCAGTGTCAGAGGTATACCTGGGAGTGTTTGAGGTGTACCTGGGTGTGTAGGAGGTGTACCTGGGAATGTCAGAGGTGTACCTGGGAGTGTCCTAGGTGGCCTGGTTGATGTCAGTGGTGTACCTGGGAGTGTTGGTCTATGTACCTGGGAGTGCTGGGAGGTGCACCTGAAGTCAGGGGCTGGAAGTGTCAGAGGTGCACCTGGGAGGACAAAGGGTGTACCTGGAGGTCAGAGGTGTACCTGGGAAGGCAGAGGTGTAACTGAGATGTCAGTGGTGTACCTTGGAGTGTCATTCATGTACCTGGGAGTGTTGGAGGTACCTGGGAATGTCAGAGGTGTACCTGGGAGCATCAGAGGTGTTCCTGGGAGATGTCAGTGGTGTAACTGGGAGTGTTGGTCATGCACCTGGGAGGTCAGAGGTGTGCCTGGGAGTGTCAGAGGTGTACCTGGGAGGTCAGAGAGTCCCTGGGAGCATCAGAGGAGTACCTGGGAGGTCAGAGGTACCTGGGAGGTCAGGGGTGTACCTGGGAGTGTCAGAGGCATACCTGGGAGGCTGCAGAGGTGTACCTGGGAGTAAGGAGGTGTACCTGGGAGGTTGCTTTAGAAGCTGGGAGGCCAGAGGTGTACCTGGGAGTGCAGAGGTGTACCTGGGAGTGCCGAGGAGTTCCTGGACATCAGAGGAGTACCTGGGAGTGTCAGAGGTGTACCTGAGAGTGTCAGAGGCATGGGAGTGTCAGGAGGTTTACCTGGGAGAGTCAGCGTGTACCTGGGAGTGTCAGAGGTGTACCTGGGAGGCCAGGTACCTGGAGGTCAGGGGTAACTGGGAGGTCGGAGGTAACTGGGAGTGTAGGAGGTGTAACTGGGAGTCTGAGGTGTACCTGGGAGGCAGAGGTGTACCTGGGAGTGTCAGAGGTATACCTGGGAGTGTTTGAGGTGTACCGAAGTGTAAGGGCTGGAAGCTCAGAGGGCCTGGGAGGACAGCGGTGTACCTGCGGAGTGCTGAGAGGTGTACCTAGGGAGGCTGGGAGGTGTAACTGGGAGAGTCAGTGGTGTACCTGGGAGGCTGGTCATGTACCTGGGAGTGTCGGAGGTGTACCTGGAATGTCAGAGGTACCTGGGAGGTCAGAGGTGTACCGGGATGTCAGTGGTGTACCAGGGAGTGTCATCTGCGGCCTGGGAGGTCAAGGGTGTACCTGGGAGTCTCAGAGGTACCTGGGAGGCAGAGAGGTGTACCTGGGATTGTCAGAGGTGTACCTGGGAGCAGAGGTGAACTGGAGTGTCAGGGGTGTAATGGGAGTATCGGATGTGTAACTGGGAGGTCAGGAAGTGTACCTGGGAGAGTCAGAGGTGTACCTGGGAGTGCCAGAGGTGTACCTGGGAGTTTGAAGGTTGTACCTGGGAGGTTGGGGTGTACCTGGGAGTGTCAGGGGTACCTGGGAGTGTCAGGGGGTAAACTGGGAGTGTCGGAGGTGTAACTGGGAGTGCAGGGAGGTAACTGGGAGTGTCCTGAGGTGTACCTGGGAGTGCTGGGAGGTGTACCTGGGAGGTCAGAGGCATACCTGGGAGGCTGAGGTGTACCTGGGAATGCCACAGGTGTACCTGGGAGGCCAGAGGTGTACCTGGGAGATGTCAGTGGTGTACCTGGCAGTGTTGGTTCATATTCAGTGGAGGCCGAGGTGACCTGGAAGTGTCAGGCTGAAGTGTCAGAGGTGTACCTGGGAGTGAAGGCGGTACCTGGGAGGTCAGAGGTGTACCTGGGAGGTCAGAGGTGTAACTGGGAGATGTCAGTGGTGTGACCTGGGAGTGTCATTCATGCACCTGGGAGGTCGGAGGTGTACCTGGGAATGTCAGAGGTGCACCTGGGAGTGTCAGAGGTGTACCTGGGAGATGTCAGTGGTGTACCAGGGAGTGCTGTCTGCGTACCTGGGAGTGTGATGGGTGTATCTGGGAGTCTCAGAGGTACCTGGGAGAATGAGAGGTGTACCTGGGAATGTCAGAGGTGTACTTGGGAGGTCAGGAGGTGAACTGGAGTGTCAGGTGGAACTGGGAGGCACAGGTAACTGGGAGTATCGGAGGTGTAACTGGGAGTGTCAGAAGGTGTACCTGGGAGAGTCAGAGGTGCACCTGGGAGCATCAGAGGTACCTGGGATTGTCAAAGGTGTACCTGGGAGGCCAGAGGTGTACCTGGGAGGTCGGGAACTGGGAGTGCCGGAGGTGTAACTGGGAGTGTCAGAGGTACCGGGAATGTCATAGGTGTACCTGGGAATGCTGGGAGGTGTCCTGGGAGATGTCAGTGGTGTACCTGGCAGTGCTGGTCACATACCCGGGAGTGTCAGAGGTGTACCTGGAAGTGTAGGGGCTGGACGGTAGAGGTACCTGGGAGTGACAGCGGTGTACCGGAGTGTCAGAGGTGTACCTGGGAGTGCAGAGGTAACTGGGAGATGTCAGGTGGTGTACCTGGGAGGCTGGGTCATGTGACCTGGGAGGTCGGAGGTGTACTGGGAATGTCAGAGGTGTACCTGGGAGTGCCAGAGGTGTACCTGGGAGATGGTTGGGGTGTA
The DNA here is from genome assembly GCF_018991925.1 of Homarus americanus. Taxonomy (NCBI): domain Eukaryota; kingdom Metazoa; phylum Arthropoda; class Malacostraca; order Decapoda; family Nephropidae; genus Homarus; species Homarus americanus. The sequence goes on along the minus strand of NW_024757811.1, from coordinate 20,612 downwards.
CCAGGGAGAGTTGGTTCATGTACCTGGGAGTGCTGTGGGTGTACCTGGAAGCCTCAGAGGTGTGCCTGGGAGCATGAGAGGTGTGGGATTGTCAGAGGTGTACCTGGGAGTGTCAGAGGTGAACTGGGAGGTCAGGTGTAACTGGGAGCACGGGAGGTGTAACTGGGAGGCTGAAGTGTACCTGGGAGAGTCAGAGGTACCAGTGGTCAGAGGTGAACCTGTGAGGTCAGAGGCATCACCTGGGAGTGCTTGAGTGTACCTGGGAATGTCACAGGTGTACCTGGGAGTGTCAGAGGTGCACCTGGGAGATGTCAGTGTGTACCTGGCAGTGTCATTCATACACCCGGAGTGTCAGAGGTACCTGGAAGTGTCAGGGCTGGAAGCAGCCGAGGTACCTGGGAGACAGAGGTGTACCTGGGAGGTCAGAGGTGTACCTGGGAGTGTCAGAGGTGTAACTGGGAGATGTCTGTGGTGGTACCTGGAAGTGTCATTCATGTACCTGGGAGTGTCGGAGGTGTACCTGGGAATGTCAGAGGTGTACCTGGGAGTGTCAGGAGGTGTATCTGGGAGGATGGTGTACCTGGGAGTCTCAGAGGTGTACCTGGGAGAATGAGAGGTGGAACTGGGATTGTCAGGAGGTGTACCTGGGAGCTCAGAGGTGAAACTGGGAGTGTCAGGGGTGTAACTGGGAGTACGGAGGTAACTGGGAGCCTGAAGTGCCTGGGAGAGTCAGAGGTGCACCTGGGAGGCCAGGTGCACTTTTTGAGTGTCAGGGTGTACCTGGTGTCAGCACCTGGGAGTGTCAGGGTGTACCTGGGGTGCCAGGGGTGTAACTGGGAGGCCAGATGTGTACCTGGCAGTGTCAGAGGTATACCTGGGAGTGTTTGAGGGTACCTGGGTGTAGGAGGTGTACCTGGGAATGTCAGAGGTGTACCTGGGAGTGTCCCAGGTGTACCTGGGAGATGTCAGTGGTGTACCTGGGAGGTTTGAGGTGCACATGGGAATGTCATAGGGTACCTGGGAGGCCAGAGGTGTACCTGGGAGATGTCGGTGGTGTACCTGGCAGTGTTGTCTCATACCTGGGTGAGTGTCAGAGGTGTACCTGGAAGTGTCAGGGCTGGACGTGTCAGAGGTGTACCTGGGAGTGACAGCGGTGTACTGGGAGGCTCAGAGGTGTACCTGGGAGGTCAGAGGTGTAACTGGGAGATGTCAGTGGTGTACCTGGGAAGTGTTGTCTGCATACCTGGGAGTGTCGGAGGTGTACCTGGGAATGTCAGAGGTGTACCTGGGAGGCCAGAGGTGTACCTGGGAGATGTCAGTGGTGTACCAGGAGTGTCATTCATGTACCTGGGAGTGATGGGTGTTCCTGGAGTCTCAGAGGTGTACCTGGGAGGATGAGAGGTGTACCTGGGATTGTCAGAGGTGTACCTGGAAGTGTCAGAGGTGGAACTGGGAGTGTCAGGGGTGTAACTGAGAGTACGGAGGTGTACTGGGAGTGTCAGAATAAGTACCTGGGAGAGTCAGAGGTGCACCTGGAGGCTGAAGGCACGGAGGAAAGGTCAGGGGTGTACCTGGGAGGCTGGGGTACCTGGGAGGTCAGGGTGTACTTGGGGTGTCAGGGTGAACCGGGAGTGTCAGATGTGTACCAGCAGTGTCAGAGGTATACCTGGTAGTGTCGAGGTGTACCTGGGTGTGTAGGAGGTGTACCTGGGAATGTCAAAGGTGTACCTGGGAGTGCCCTAGGTGTACCTGGGAGATGTCAGAGGTGTACCTGGGAGTGCTGGCCTCATGTACCTGGGAGGTCAGAGGTACCTGGAAGTGTCAGGGCTGGAAGTGTCAGAGGTGTACCTGGGAGTGACAGCGGTGTACCTGGGAGTGTCAGAGGTGCACCTGGGAGTGTTGAGGTGTACCTGGGAATGTCAGAGGTGCACCTGGGAGTGTCAGGAGGTGTACCTGGGAGATGTCAGTGAGGCACCTGGAGCAAGGTCATTCATGTACCTGGGAGTGTTGGACGTACCTGGGAATGTCAGAGGCAACCTGGGAGGCCAGAGGTGTACCTGGGAGATGCAGGTGTGTACCTGGGAATGTCAGTCATGTACCTGGGAGTGTCAGAGGTGTACCTGGAGCAAGTCAGAGGAGTCCTGGGAGCATCAGAGAATACCTGGGAGTGCTGGGAGGTACCTGGGAGAGTCAGGGGTGTACCTGGGAGTGTCAGAGGTGTCTCTGAGCAAACAGGTGTACCTGGGAACGCCAGAGGTGTACCTGGGAGGTAAGGACGTGTACCTGGGAGCAAAGCTTTGTACCTGGGAGGTCAGGAGGTGACCTGGGAGGTCAGAGGTGTACCTGGGAGGGTCAGAGGAGTACCTGGGAGCATCAGAGGAGCACCTGGGAGTGTCAGAGGTACCTGGGAGTGTCAGGGTGTACCTGGGAGTGTCAGAGGTGTCCTGGGAGGCCAGAGGTGTACCTGGGAGTGTTTGAGGTGCACCTGGGTGTGTAGGGAGGCACCTGGGAATGTCAAAGGTATCTGGGAGTGTCCCAGGTGTACCTGGGAATGCACAGGTGTACCTGGGAGTGTCAGAGGTGTACCTGGGAGATGTCAGTGGTGTACCTGGCAGTGTAATTCATATACCTGAGTGTCAGAGGTGTACCTGGAAGTGTCAGGCTGGAAGGTCAGAGGTGTACCTGGGAGTGACAGTGTACCTGGGAGTGTCAGAGGTGTACCTGGGAGTGTCAGAGGTGAACTGGGAGATGTCAGGTGGTGTACCTGGGAGGTCATTCATGCCTGGGAGTGTCGGAGGTACCTGGGAAGTGTCAGAGGTGTACCTGGGAGGTCAGAGGTACCTGGGAGATGTCAGTGTACCAGGAGCTGCCACCATGTACCTGGGAGGTGTGATGGGGTACCTGGGAGTCCCAGAGGTGTACCTGGAGAGCAGAGGCACCTGGGATTGCCAGAGGTACCTGGGAGGCCAGAGGTGGAACTGGGAGGTCAGGTGTAACTGAGATATCGGAGGTGTAACTGGGAGGTCAGAAGTGTACCTGGGAGAGTCAGAGGTGCACCTGGGAGTGCAGGGCGGTGTACTTACAGTGCTGGGGGTGTACCTGGGAGTGTCAGGGGTGTACCTGGGAGGTCAGGGTGTACTTGGGGTGCTGGGGTGTAACTGGGAGGCCAGATGTGTACCTGGGTGTCAGAGGTATACCTGGGAGCCGGAGGTGTACCTGGGTGTGTAGGAGGTGTACCTGCCATGCATCTGGGAGATGTCAGAGGTGTACCTGGAAGTGTTGGCCCATGTACCTGGGAGTGTCAGAGGTACCTGAAGTGTCAGGCTGGAAGTGTCAGAGGTGTACCTGGGAGTGACAGAGGTGTACCTGGGAGGTCAGAGGTACCTGGGAGTGTCAGAGGTGTAACTGGGAGATGTCAGTGGTGTACCTGGGAGTGTCATTCATGTACCTGGGAGTGTTGGAGGTGTACCTGGGAATGTCAGGAGGTGCACCTGGGAGTGTCAGAGGGTACCTGGGAGATGTCAGTGTGGTGTACCTGGGAATGTCAGTTCATGTACCTGGGAGGTCAGAGGTGTACTGGGAGTGTCAGAGGTGTACCTGGGAGCAGCCAGAGGAGTCCTGGGTGCATCAGGAGAGTACCTGGGAGGCTGGTGAGGTGTACCTGGGAGGCCAGGGGTGTACCTGGGAGTGTCAGAGGTGCCCTGGGAGGCCAGGGTGTACCTGGGAACGTCAGAGGTACCTGGGAGGCTGGGGTGCACCTGGGAACGTCAGAGGTGTACCTGGGAGGTAAGGAGGTGTACCTGGGAGGCCGGGGTTTGCACCTGGGAGTGCCAGAGGTGTACCTGGGAGGCCAGAGGTGCCTGGGAGGCTGGGAGGTGTACCTGGGAGCAGTAGGAGGTGTACCTGGGATGTCAGGTGTGTACCAGGAGTGTCAGAGGTGATCTGGGAGTGTCAGAGGTACTTGGGAATGTCAGAGGTGTACCTGGGAGTGTCAAGGGTGTACCTGGGAGTGTCAGAGGTACCTGGGAATGTCAGAGGTGTACCTGGGAGATGCTGGGTGGTGTACCAGTGAGAGTCATTCATGTACCTGGGAATGTCATGGGTGTACCTGGGAGTCTCAGAGGTGTACCTGGAGATGTCAGTGGTGCACCAGGAGAGCTGGTCATGTACCTGGGAGTGTCATGTGGGTGTACCTGGGAGTCTCAGAGGTACCTGGGAGTATGAGAGGTGTACCTGGGAGAGTCAGGTGTAACTGGGAGCACGGGAGGCGCACTGGGAGCACAGAAGTGTACCTGGGAGAGTCAGAGGTGTACCTGGGAGTGTCAGAGGCACTGGGAGCAAGCCAAGCAAGCAGCCTGGAGTGCCAGGTGTACCTGAGTGTCAGGGTACCTGGGAGGTCAGGGGTGTAACTGGGAGTTTCCTGGAGGGTAACTGGGAGTGTAGGAGGTAACTGGGAGTGTCTGAGGTGTACCTGGGAGGCCGAGGTGTACCTGGGAGGCCAGAGATACCTGGGAGTGTTTGAGGTGTACCTGGGAATGTCAAGGTGTACCTGGGAGTGTCAGAGGTGTACCTGGGAGATGTCAGTGGTGTACCTGCAGTGTTGTCTACATACCTGCGAGAGGTCAGAGGTGCACCTGAAGGTCAGGCTGGAAGTGTCAGAGGGTACCTGGGAGGACAAGTGGTGTACCTGGGAGTAACAGAGGTGTACCTGGGAGCACAGAGGTGTACCTGGAGGCCAGAGGAGTTCCTGGGAGCATCTGAGGAGTACCTGGGAGGTGGGAGGTGTACCTGGGAGGTCAGGGGTGGACCTGGGAGTGTCAGGAGGTGTCTCCTGGGAGGTCAGAGGTGATACCTGGGAGTGTCAGAGGTACCTGGGAGTGTATGAGGTGTACCTGGGAGCAACAAGTGCACCTGGGAGTGTCAGAGGTGTACCTGGGAGGTCAGAGGTGTACCTGGGAGGTCGGAGGAGTTCCTGGGAGCATCAGAGGAGCACTGGGAATGTCAGAGGTGTACCTGGGAGTGTCAGGGGTACCTGAGGTCAGAGGCCCCTGGGAGGTTGGGGTGTACCTGGGAGGCTCGGAGGTACCTGGAGCAAAGGAGGTGTACCTGGGAGGCCAGGGTGTACCAGGAGGCCAGAAGTGATCCTGGGAGGTCAGAGGTGCACTTGGGAATGCTGAGAGGTGTACCTGGGAGTGTCGGGTGTACCTGGGAGGCTGAGATGTACCTGGGAGGACAGAGGTACCTGGGAGGCTGGGAGGTGTACTGGGAGCACAGAGGTGTACCTGAGAGTGTCAGAGGTGTACATGGGAGGTCAGAGGTTTACCTGGGAGCGCCAAGGTGTACCTGGAGCAAGTCAGAGAGGTGTACCTGGGAGGTCAGGTGCAAGCGGGAGTGTCAGGGGTGAACTGGGAGTGTTGGAGGTGTAACTGGGAGTGTAGGAGGTGTAACTGGGAGTGTCTGAGGTGTACCTGGGAGCTGAGTACCTGGGAGTGTCAGAGGCGCACCTGGGAGTGTCTGAGGTGTACCTGAAGTGTAGGGCTGGAAGGTCAGGAGGCACCTGGGAGCGATGGTGTACCTCGGAGTGCTTGGGGAGGTACCTGGGAGTGTCGGAGGTGTACCTGGGAATGTCAGAGGTACCTGGGAGGTCAGAGGCATACCTGGGAGATGTCAGTGGTGTACCAGGGAGGTCATTCATGTACCTGGGAGTGTCATGGTGTACCTGGAGTCTGAGGTACCTGGGAGTAAGAGGTGTACCTGGGATCAGAGGTACCTGGGAGTGTCAGAGGTGAACTGGGAGGCCAGGTAACTGGGAGCATCGGAGGTGTAACCTGGGAGTGTTGAAGGTACCTGGAGAGTCAGAGGTGTACCCAGAGTGTCAGAGGGTGTACCTGGGAGGTTGAAGGTTGTACCTGGGAGGTTAGAGGTGTACCTGGGAGTGTCAGGGGTGTACCTGGGAGTGTCAGGGGGTGTAACTGGGAGGCCGAGGTGTAACTGGGAGTGTAGGAGGTGTAACTGGGAGGCCTGAGGTACCTGGGAGTGTCAGAGGTACCTGGGAGTGTCAGAGGCTACCTGGGAGTGTTTGAGGTGTACCTGGGAATGTCAGTAGGTGTACCTGGGAGGCTTGAGGTGTACCTGGGAGATGTCAGGTACCTGGCAGTGTGGGTTCACATACCTGGGAGTGTCAGAGGTACCTGAAGAGCCAGGGCTGGAAGTGTCAGAGGTGTACCTGGGAGGACAGCGGTGTACCTGGGAGGCAGAGGTACCTGGGAGGCCAGGTAACTGGGAGATGTCAGTGGTGTACCAAAGTGTCATTATGTACCTGGGAGTGTCGGAGGTGCACCTGGGAATGTCAGAGGTGTACCTGGGAGGTAGAGAGGGTACCTGGGAGATGCTGGTGGAACCAGGAGTGTCATCATGTACCTGGGAGTGTGATGGTGTACCTGGGAGTCTCAGAGGTACCTGGGAGAAGGAGAGGTACCTGGGATTGTGGGAGGTACCTGGGAGTGTCAGAGGGAAACTGGGAGCAGGGTGTAACTGGGAGGCCGGAGGTGTAACTGGGAGTGTTGGAAGTGCACGGGAGAGCTGAGTACCTGGGAGTGTTGGGGTGTACTATGAGTGCTGGGGGTGTACTGGGAGTGCCAGGGGTACCTGGGAGGTTGGGGTGTACCTGGGAACCTAGGTGTAACTGAGCACAGATGCACGGGCAGTGCCAGAGGTGATACCTGGGAGTGTCTGAGGTGTACTGGGAGTGTAGGGAGGTGTACCTGGGAATGTCAGAGGTGTACCTGGAGTGCCCAGGTGTACCTGGGAGATGCCAGTGGTGTACCTGGGAGTGCTGGTCCATGCACCTGGGAGGTCAGAGGTGTACCTGGAAGTGTTGGGCTGGAAGTGGTCAGAGGTGTACCTGGGAGGACAGAGGTACCTGGGAGTGTCAGAGGTGTACCTGGGAGTGTCAGAGGTAACTGGGAGATGTCAGGGTGTACCTGGAGAAGCTGGCTCATGTACCTGGGAGTGCTGGAGGCCTGGGAATGTAGAGGTACCTGGGAGTGTCAGAGGTGACCTGGGAGTGTCAGTGGTGTACCTGGGAGGCTGGCTCATGTACCTGGGAGTGTCAGAGGTGCCTGGGAGTGCTGGAGGTGTACCTGGGAGTGTCAGAGGTGTACCTGGGAGGTCAGAGTGTACCTGGGAGTGCTGGAGGTGTACCTGGGAGCTGGGGAGGTGTGACGGAAGTGTTGGCTCAGGTACCTGGGAGGCCGGAGGTGGTACCTGGGAATGTCAGGTACGGGAGTGCTGAGGCACTGGGAGATGTCAGTGGTACCTGGGAGTGCTAGTCATGTACCTGGGAGTGCTGAGGTGTACCTGGAAGTGTCTCAGGGCTGGAAGGTCAGAGGTGTACCTGGGAGGACAGCGGTGTACCTGGGAGTGTCAGAGGTGTACCTGGGAGTGTCAGAGGTGTAACTGGGAGATGCTGGGTGGTGGCACCTGGGAGGCCATTCATGTACCTGGGAGTGTTGGAGGTGTACCTGAATGTCAGAGGCACCTGGGAGTGCCAGAGGTGATCCTGGGAGATGTCAGTGGTGTACCTGGGAGGTTATTCATGTACCTGGGAGTGTCAGAGGTGCCTGGGAGGCCAGAGGTGCACCTGGGAGGCCAGAGAGTTCTGGAGCATCAGAGGAGTACCTGGGAGTGTGAGGTACCTGGGAGTGTCAGGTGTACCTGGGAGCGTCAGGAGGTGTACCTGGAGTGTTGGGAGGTATACCTGGGAGGTCAGAGGCACCTGGGAGGTAAGTGAGGTGTACCTGGGAGGCTGCTTTTGTACCTGGGAGGCCGGGAGGTGTACCTGGGAGGCCAGACCTGGGAGACAGAGAGTTCCTGGAGCATCAGAGGAGTACCTGGGAATGCTGGCGGAGGTACCTGGGAGGTCAGGGGTGTACTTGGAGGTCAGAGGTGTCCCTGGGAGGCCAGAGGTACCTGGGAGAGCCAGAGGTGTACTGAGAGGTAAGGAGGTGAACCTGGGAGGTCAGGTGTACCAGGGAGGTCAGAGGATCCTGGGAGGCCAGAGGTGTACTTGGGAATGTCAGAGGTACCTGGGAGGTCAAGGGTGTACCTGGAGTGTCAGAGGCACCTGGGAGTGACAGAGGTGCACCAGAGGTCAAGGGTGTACCTGGGAGTGTCAGGTACCTGAGTGTCAGAGGTGCCATGGGAGAGTCAGAGGTACCTGGGAGTGTCAGCGGCACCTGGGAGGTCAGAGGTGCACCTGGGAGGTCAGGGGTGTACCTGGGAGTGTCAGGTAACTGGGAGGCCGGAGGTGTAACTGGGAGTGTAGGAGGTGAACTGGGAGGTAAGGAGGAACTGGGAGCCAGAGGTGTAACAAATCAGAGGCATACCTGGGAGGTTTGAGGTACCTGAAGTGTAAGGGCTGGAAGTGTCAGAGGCAATACCTGGGAGTGACAGCGTGTACCCTGGAGTGTCGAGGTACCTGGAGTGTCAGAGGTGTAACTGGGAGATGTGTAACTGGGAGTGCTTATCCATGTACCTGGGAGTGCCGGAGGTACCTGGAATGTCAGAGGTGTACCTGGAGGACAGAGGTGCACCTGGGAGATGTCAGTGGTAAAAGGAGGTCAGTCTATGTACCTGGGAGGTCATGGTGTACCTGGAGTCTCAGAGGTACCTGGAAGGAGAGAGGCCTGGATTGTGAGGTGCACCTGGGAGGTGGGAGGTGGAACTGGGAGGTTGGGGGTAACTGGGAGCAACGGAGGTGTAACTGGAGTGCTGAGGTGTACCTGGAGAGTCAGAGGTGTACCTGGAGTGCTGGGCGTTAAAATGGGAGCACAAGGCGTGTACTTGGAGTGTCAGGGGTGTACTCTGGAGTTGGGGTACACTGGGAGGTTGGGGTAACTGGGAGTGCTTGAGGTAACTGGGAGTGTAGGAGTGTAACTGGGAGTGCCTGAGGTACCTGGGAGCAACAGAGGCACCTGGGAGCAGTCAGAGGTATACCTGGAGTGTTTGAGGTACCTGGGAATGTCAGGAAAATCTGGGAGTGTCAGAGGTGTACCTGGGAGATGTCAGTGGAAAACCTGCAGTGTCATTCATATACCCTGAGTGTCAGAGGTACCTGAAGTGTCAGGGGCTGGAAGGTCAGAGGGTACCTGGAGTGACAGCGTGTACCCGGAGTGTCAGAGGTGTACCTGGGAGGCCGAGAGGTGTAACTGGGAGATGTCAGTGGTGTACCTGGGAGGTTGGTTCATGTACCTGGGAGCAGCCGGAGGCACCTGGGAATGTCAGAGGTACCTGGGAGTGTCAGAGGTACCTGGGAGATGCTGCAGTACTAGGAGGCTGTCCATGTACCTGGGAGGTGGATGGTGTACCTGGGAGTCTTCAGAGGTGGTACCTGGGAGCATGGAGAGGTGTACCTGGGATTGTCAGAGGTAACCTGGGAGTGTCAGAGGTGGAACTGAGTGTCAGGGGGTGAACTGGGAGTGTCAGGGGTGCACTGGGACACGGAGGTGTAACTGGGAGGCAGAAGTGTACCTGGGAGAGTCAGAGGCACCTGGGAGCATCAGAGGTGCACCTGGGATTGTCAGGTGTACCTGGGAGTGTCAGAGGCACCTGGGAGTGTCAGGTGTAACTGGGAGGGCCGGAGGTGTACCTGGGAGTGTCTGAGGCACTGGGAGGCCAGAGGTGTACCTGGGAGTGCTCAGAGGTGTACCTGGCAGTGTCAAGGCATACCTGGGAGTGCTTGAGGTGCACCTGGGAGGTCAGAGGTACACCGGAATGTCACAGGTGTACCTGGGAGTGTCAGAGGTGTACCTGGGAGATGTCAGTGGTACCTGGTGCATGCTCATATACCTGGGAGCACAGAGGTGACCTGGAAGTAAGGCTGAAGCGTCGGAGGTGTACCTGGGAGTGACAGCGGCACCCGGGAGGTCAGAGGTGCACTGGGAGGCCAGAGGTGCACTGGGAGATGTCAGTGGTGTACCTGGGAGGCCATCATGCACCTGGGAGTGTCGGAGGTACCTGGGAATGTCAGGAGGTACCTGGGAGGTCAGGAGGTGTACCTGGGAGATGCAGGTGGTGTACCAGGGAGGGTCATTCAGTGTACCTGGGAGTGTCATGGGTACCTGGGAGTCTCAGAGGTGCACCTGGGAGAAGGAGAGGCACTGGGATTGGTCAGGAGGTGTACCTGGGAGGCCAGAGGTGGAACTGGGAGGTCAGGTGTAACTGGGAGCATCGGAGGTGTAACTGGAGTGCCTGCAACCTGGGAGAGTCAGAGGTGTACCTGGGAGGTCAGAGGTGTACCCAGAGTGTCAGAGGTGTACCTGGGAGTGTAGGGGTGTACCTGGGAGTGTCAGGGGTGCACCTGGAGGCCAGGGGTGAACTGGGAGTGTTTGAGGTGCAACCTGGGAGTGTAGGAGGCACAGGAGTGTCAGAGGTGCACCTGGGAGGTCAGGAGGTGTACCTGGGAGGCCAGAGGTATACCTGGGAGGCTAGAGGTGTACCTGGGAATGTCATAGGTAAACCTGGGAGGTCAGAGGTGTACCTGGGAGATGTCATGGTGTACCTGGCAGTTATTCACATACCCAGTGAGTGTCAGAGGTGTAACGGAAGGTCAGGCTGGGGAAGTCAGGTACCTGGGAGTGACAGCGGTACCTGGGAGGCCAGGTGTACCTGGGAGGTCAGAGGTAACTGGGAGATGTCAGTGGTGTACCTGGGAGGCCATTCATGCACCTGGGAGGCCGGAGGTGTACCTGGGAATGTCAGAGGCGTACCTGGGAGTGTCAGAGGTGCACCTGAGATGTCAGTGGTGTACCTGGGAATGCTGGCCTGCGTGGGCCTGGGAGTGTGCCAGAGGTACCTGGGAGTGTCAGAGGCACCTGGGAGTGTCAGGGGAGGAGTCCTGGGAGCATCAGAGAGTACCTGGGAGGCCGAGGAGTTACTGGAGTGGGTAGGGGTGTACCTGGGAGGTCAGAGGTGTCACCTGGGAGGCCAGAGGCTACCTGGAACAGAGGTGCACCTGGGAGTGTCAGGAGGCAAAAATGGGAGGCTGGTGTAGCCTGGGAGGTCAGGAGGTACCTGGGAGTGTCAGAGGTGTACCTGGAGTGTCAGAGGAGTACCTGGGACATCAGAGAGAGTACCTGGGAATGTCAGAGGTACCTGGGAGGCCGGGGTGTAACCTGGGAGAAGCCAGAGGTGTCCCTGGGAGTGTTAGGTGGCCTGGGAGCACAGAGGTACCTGGGAGGTGGCGAGGTGTACCTGGGAGGTCAGGTGTGTACCTGGGAGTGGTCAGAGGTGACCTGGGAGTGCCAGAGGTGTACCTGGGAAGTCAGAGGTGTACCTGGGAGGTTGCGGTGTACCTGGGAGGTTGGGGAGGTGTACCTGGGAATGTCAGAGGTGTACCTGGGAGATGTTGTGGGTGTACCAGGAGAGCTGGTCATGTACCTGGGAGAAGCCATGGGTGTACCTGGGAGTTCTGCAGAGGTACCTGGGAGATGTCAGGTGGTGTACCAGGAGAGTCATTCATGCACCTGGGAGGTGATGGTGTACCTGGAGTCTCAGAGGTGACCTGGGAGCATGAGAGGTGTACCTGGGATTGTCAGAGGTGTACCTGGGAGGCCAGAGGTGAACTGGGAGTGTCAGGTGTAACTGGGAGACGGGAGGTAACTGGGAGGCCAGAAGTGTACCTGGGAGAGTCAGAGGCACCTGGGAGTGTCAGAGGTGTACCTTGGGAATGTGAACACCTGGGAGGCAGGGGTGTACTGGGAGTCAGGTACCTGGGAGTGTAACTGGAGTAGCCGGAGGTGTAACTGGGAGGTAGGGAGGTAACTGGGAGGCTGAGGTACCTGGGAGTGTCAGAGGTGACCTGGGAGGTCAGAGGTATACCTGGAGTAAGCCGGAGGTGTACCTGGGAATGCTCAGAGGTGTACCTGGGAGAAGTCAGAGGGTACTGGGAGATGTTGGTGGTGTACCTGGCAGTGTCATCATGTACCTGGAGTGTCGAGGTGTACCTGAAGGTCAGGGCTGGAAGGCAGAGGTGTACCTGGGAGGACAGCGGTGCACCGGAGGTCAGAGGTGTACCTGGGAGATGTCAGTGGTGTACCAGGAGTGCTGGTCTACCTGGGAGGTCATGGGTGTACCTGGGAGTCTCAGAGGTACCTGGGAGGCGAGAGGTGTACCTGGGATTGTCAGAGGTGTACCTGGGAGCAGCCAGAGGTGAACTGGGAGGTCAGGGGTGTAACTGGGAGTATCGGGAGGTGGAACGAGGACAGAAGTGTACCTGGGAGAGTCAGAGGTGTACCTGGGAGGTCAGAGGCAAGAAATGGCCAGAAGGCCACCTGGGAGTGTCAGGGGTGTACCTGGGAGGCCAGGGGTGTACCTGGGAGTGTAGGGGTGTAACTGGGAGCATGGAGGAACTGGGAGGTAGGGAGGGCCTGGAGGCCTGAGGTACCTGGGAGTCAGAGGTACCTGGGAGTGTCAGGAGGCATACCTGGGAGTGCTTGAGGTGTACCTGGGAATGTCACAGGTGTACCTGGGAGGCCAGAGGTGCACCTGGGAGATGTCAGTGTGTACCTGGCAGCAAGTCATTCATAGCCTGCGAGTGTCAGAGGTGTACCTGAAGTGTCAGGGTTGAAGGTCAGAGAGGTGTACCTGGGAGGACAGCGTGTACCTGGGAGGCCAGAGGTGTACCTGGGAGTGTCAGAGGTGTAACTGGGAGATGTCAGTGGTGTACCCAGGCAAGTTGGTCATGTACCTGGGAGTGTCGGAGGTGTACCTGGGAATGTCAGAGGGTACCCAGAGGCAGAGGTGTACCTGGGAGATGTCAGTGGTGTACCAGGGAGGCTGGCTCATGCACCTGGGAGGTGATGGGTGTACCTGAGTCTCAGAGGTGTACCTGGGAGTAAGGAGAGGTGTACCTGGGATTGTCAGGAGGTGACCTGGGAGTGTCAGAGGTGGAACTGGGAGTGTCAGGGGTGTAACTGGGAGCACCGGAGGTGTAACTGGGAGGCCAAGTGTACCTGGGAGAGAGAGGTCACCTGGGAGTGCCAGAGCGTGCACTTAGGAGTGTCAGGGGTGCCTGGGAGTGTCAGGGTGCACCTGGGAGTGTCAGGGGTGCACCTGGGTGTGGGAGGGGTGTAACTGGGAGTGTCAGATGTACCTGGCAGTGGTCAGAGGCATACCTGGGAGTGTTTGAGGTACCTGGTGTGTAGGAGGTGTACCTGAATGCAGAGGTGACCTGGGAGTGTCTCAGGTGTACCTGGGAGATGCCTGGTGGTGTACCTGGGAGGCTGGTCTCATGTACCTGGGAGTGTCAGAGGTGTACCTGGAAGTGTTGGGGCTGAAGTGTCAGAGTGTACCTGGGAGTGACAGCGGTGTACCTGGGAGTGCCGAGGTACCTGGGAGAAGCCAGAGGTGTAATCGAGATGTCAGTGGTACCTTGGAGTGTCATTCATGTACCTGGGAGTGTGGAGGTGTACCTGGGAATGTCAGAGGTGTACCTGGGAGCATCAGAGGTGTACCTGGGAGATGTCAGTGGTGTAACTGGGAGGTCATCATGTACCTGGGAGGTCAGAGGTGGTGCCTGGGAGGCTCAGAGGTGTACCTGGGAGAAGCCAGAGGAGTACCTGGGAGCATCAGAGAGCACCTGGGAGGCCAGGAGGTGTACCTGGGAGCAGGTGTACCTGGGAGCACAGAGGTGCACCTGGGAGTGCTGGGGAGGTACTGGGAGTGTAAGGAGGTGTACCTGGGAGTGCGTTGCTTTAGTAGCTGGGAGTGTCAGAGGTGTACCTGGGAAGCCAGAGGTGTACCTGGGAGGCCAGAGAGTTCCTGGGAGCATCAGAGGAGCACTGGGAGGTTGTACCTGAGAGTGTCAGAGAGGTGCAAGGGAGTGCCAGAGGCTTGAGCCTGGGAGCAGTGCGTGGTACCTGGGAGGCTGGGAGGTGTACCTGGGAGGTTGGGGTGTACCTGGGAGTGTTGGGGTGTAACTGGGAGGTCGAGGTAACTGGGAGTGAGGGAGGTGTAACTGGGAGACCTGAGGTGTACCTGGGAGGCCAGAGGTACCTGGGAGTGTCAGGAGGCATACCTGGGAGGTTTGAGGTGCACTGGAAGTGTAAGGGCTGGAAGTGTCAGAGGTGTACCTGGGAGTGACAGCGGTGTACCTCGGAGTGTCAGAGGTGTACCTAGAGTGTCAGAGGTGTAACTGGGAGATGCTGGTGGTGTACCTGGGAGGCTGGTCTATGTACCTGGGAGGTCGGAGGTGTACCTGGGAAATGCAGAGGTGTACCTGGGAGTGCAGAGGTGTACTGGGAGATGTCAGTGGTGCACCAGGGAGTGCTGGTCATGTACCTGGGAGCCATGGGTGTACCTGGGAAGCCCAGAGGTGCCTGGGAGAATGAGAGGTGGCCTGGAGATTGTGAGGTGTGGCCTGGGAGGCCAGAGGTGGAACTGGGAGGCCAGGGGTGTAACTGGGAGACGGGATGTGCACTGGGAGGCCAGAAGGTACCTGGGAGACTGAGAGGTAACCTGGAGGCCAGGTACCTGGGAGTTTGAAGGTGCACCTGGGAGTGTCAGGTGTACCTGGGAGGTCAGGGGTGTACCTGGGAGTGCAACTGGGAGTGTCGGAGGTGTAACTGGAGTGAGGAGGTAACTGGGAGTGTCTGAGGTGTACCTGGGAGGTCAGAGGTGTACCTGGGAGGTCGGAGGCATACCTGGTGTTTGAGGTGTACCTGGGAATGTCATAGGTGTACCTGGGAGGCCAGAGGTGTACCTGGGAGATGTCAGTGGTGACCTGGCAGTGTTCCATATATTCCAGGGAGTGCGTGTACCTGGAAGTGTCAGGCTGGAAGTGTCAGAGGTACCTGGGAGTGACAGCGTGTAATGGGAGTGTCAGGAGGTGTACCTGGGAGTGTCAGGTAACTGGGAGACAGGTGTACCTGGGAGTGTTTAATATGTACCTGGGAGTGTCGGAGGTGTACCTGGGAATGTCAGAGGTGTACTGGGAGGTCAGAGGTGTACCTGGGAGATGCTGGGGTGGTGTACCAGGAGTGTCATTCATGTACCTGGGAGTGATGGGTGTACCTGGGAGTCTCCAGAGGTGTACCTGGGAGGTGAGAGGTGTACCTGGGATTGTCAGAGGTGTACCTGGGAGTGCTGGGAGGTGACCTGGGAGGCCAGGGGTGTAACTGGGAGGTCAGGGTGTAACCAGAGACGAGGTGTAACTGGAGGCCAGAAGTGTACTGGGAGAGTCAGAGGCACCTGGGAGTACCAGAGGTGTACCTGGATTGTCAGAGGTGTACCTGGGAGGTCAGAGGTGTACCTGGGAGGTCAGGGGTGTAACTGGGAGCAAGTCGGAGGTGTAACTGGGAGTGCTTGGGAGGTGTACCTGGGAATGTTTAGAGGTGTACCTGGGAGTGTCAGAGGTGTACCTGGGAGATGTCAGTGGTACCTGGAGTGTTTGGTACATACCTGGGAGTGCAGTGCACCTGAAGTGTAAGGGCTGGAAGTGTCAGAGGTGTACCTGGGAGTGACAGCGGTGTACCGGGAGTGTCAGAGGTGTACCTGGGAGGCCAGGAGGTGTAACTGGGAGATGTCAGGTGGTGTGCCTGGGAGGCTGGGCTCATGTACCTGGGAGCCGGAGGTGTACCTGGGAATGTCAGAGGTGTACCTGGGAGTATCAGGAGGTGTACCTGGGAGATGCTGGGGTGAAAATTAGGAGTGTCATTCATGCACCTGGGAGTGTCATGGTGTACCTGGGAGTCTCAGAGGTGCAATTTGGGGAGCAAGGAGAGAGGCGTGTTCCTGGGGATTGCTGAGGTGTACCTGGGAGCGTCAGAGGCAACGGGAGTGTCAGGGGTAACTGGGAGTATCAGAGGTGTAATCAGAGTGTCAGAAGTGTACCTGGGAGAGCTGGGGAGGTGTACCTGGGAGTGTCAGAGAGGCCTGTGGGTGCTGGGGCATTGTGCCTGGGAGTGCTGGAGGTGTACCTGGGAGTGTTGTGGGGTGTAACTGGGAGGCCGGAGGTGGCACTGGGAGGTAGGAGGTGTAACTGGTGCCTGAGTAAAATGGGAGGTGAGAGAGGCCTGGGAGCAAGCCAGAGGAGGCCTGGGGAGTAAGCGGAGGTGTACCTGGAATGCCACAGGTGTACTCTGGGAGGCCAGGGGGTGTACCTGGGAGATGTCAGTGGTACCTGGCAGTGCTGGTCTGAAGACACCTGCGAGTGCCGAGGTGTACCTGGAAGTGGGGTCAGGGCTGGAAGTGCCAGAGGTGTACCTGGGAGTGACAGCGGTGTACCTGGGAGCAGCCAGAGGTGTACCTGGGAGCACAGAGGTAACTGGGAGATGTCAGTGGTGTACCTGGAAGTGTTGGTTCATGTACCTGGGAGCAATGGGAGGTACCTGGGAATGTCAGAGGTGTACCTGGGAGCAAGCCAGAGGTGTACCTGGGAGATGCTTGTGGTGTACCAGGAGTGCTGGGCTCATGTACCTGGGAGTGTGAGTGGTGGGCCTGGGAGTTCCAGAGGTGCACGGGAGAGGAGAGGTGACACAGAGGTACCTGGGAGTGTCAGAGGTGGAACTGGGAGGCAGGGGGGTGTAACTGGGAGACGCGTAACTGGGAGTGTCAGAAGTGCACCTGGGAGACAGAGGTGCACCTGGGAGTGTCAGAAGGTTGCACTTATGAGTGTCAGGGGTGTACCTGGGAGTGAAAGGTGCACCTGGGGAGTGTCAGGGTGTACCTGGGGGGTGCCAGGTGTGTAACTGGGAGTGTCAGATGTGTACCTGGCAGTGTCAGAGGCATACCTGGGGAGCAAGCTTGGAGGTACCTGGGTGTGTGTAGGGAGGGGTGTACCTGGGAATCTCAGGAGGTACCTGGGAGTGTCTCCCAGGCACCTGGGAGATGCTGTGGTGTACCTGGGAGCAAGCTTGAGGTGTACCTGGGAATGTCATGGTGTACCTGGGAGGCCAGAGGTGTACCTGGGAGATGTTGCAGGGCCTGGCAGTGTCATTCACATACCAAGGAGGTCAGAGGTACCTGGGAAGTGCTGAAGGGAAGTGTCAAAGGTGTACCTGGGAGGTCAGAGGTGCACCTGGGAGATGTCAGGTGGTGCACCAGGAGCAAATGGCCCATGTACCTGGGAGGTGTGATGGTGCACCCGGGGAGTTCAGAGTAAAAAATGGGGAGTATGAGAGGCCTGGGATTGTCAGGAGGTGTACCTGGGGAGTGTCATTGGAGAACTGGAGTGTCAGGGGTGTAACTGAGAGTATCGGGATGTGGGCAACTGGGAGTGTTTGAAGTGTACCTGGAGAAGCCAGAGAGGTGCACCTGGGAGGTTGGGGCGGTGTACTTAAGAGTGTCAGGTGTACCTGGGAGTGTTGGAGGGTGCACCTGGGAGTTGGGGTGTACTTGGGGTGTTGGGGTGTAACTGGGAGCCAGATGTACCTGGCAGTGTCAGAGGTATACCTGGGAGCTTGGAGGTGTACCTGGGTGTGTAGGAGGTACCTGGGAATGTCAGGAGGTGTACCTGGGAGTGCCCTAGGTGTACTCTGGGAGATGTCAGAGGTGCACTCAGAGTGCTGGGTTCATGTACCTGGGAGCAAGTCAGAGGTGTACCTGGAAGCAAGCCAGGGCTGAAGTGTCAGAGGTGTACCTGGGAGTGTCGTAGAGGTGGAACTCGGAGGTCAGGTGTAACTGGAGTATCGGAGGTGTAACTGGGAGTGTCAGAAGTGGTACCTGGGAGAGCCAGAGGTGCAACCTGGGAGTGTCAAGCGGTGTACCATGAGTGTCAGGGTCTAGCTGGGAGTGTCAGGGGTACCTGGGAGTGCTCAGGGTGAAATCAGAGTGACATTCATGTACCTGGGAGTGTCAGAGGTGTACCTGGGAGTGTTGTGAGAGGTGCAACTGGGAGATGTCAGTGGTGGTACCTGGGAGGCTGGGTTCATGTACCTGGAAGCAAGGGAGGTGTACCTGGAATGCTGGGAGGTACCTGGGAGTGTCAGAGGTGTACCTGGGAGATGTTGCCAGTGGTGTACCTGGGAATGCTGGTTCATGTACCTGGGAGTCAGAGGCACCTGGGAGGCCAAGAGGTGTACCTGGGAGTGTCAGGAGAGCCCTGGGAGCATCAGAGGAGCACCTGGGGAGTGTCAGGAGGAGGTGTACCTGGGAGTGTCAGGGTGTACCTGGGAGTGTCAGAGGTGTCCCTGGGAGTGTCAGAGACCCAAATGTCAGAGGTGTACCTGGACAGCGGAGGTGTACCTGGGAGGCTGCTGGTACCTGGGAGTGTCAGAGGTGTACCTGGGAGTGTCAGAGGTACCTGGAGTCAGAGGAGCCCTGGGAGCATCAGAGGAGTACCTGGGAATTGGGGAGGTGTACCTGGAGCAAGTCAGGGGTGTACCTGGGAGGTCAGAGGTGTCTCTTGGGAGTGTCAGGGTGTACCTGGGAGTGTTGGGGAGGTGGGCCTGGGAGCAAAGAGAACTTGGGAGCGTTGTGGTGTGTACCAGGGAGTGTCAGAGGTGATCTTGGGAGGTCAGAGGTACTTTGGGGAATGTCAGAGGTGTACCTGGAGGCTGCGTAAGGCACTCTGGGAGAGTCAGAGGTGCACCTGGGAATGTCGGGGAGGTGTACCTGGGAGATGTCAGTGGTGTACCAGGGAGAGTCATTCATGTACCTGGGGAGTGTCATGGAAAATGGGAGTCCCAGAGGTGTACCTGGGGAGATGCTGTGGTGGTGCAAATTAGGAGAGCTGTCCATGTACCTGGGAGTGCTTGGGTGGAAAATTAGAAAACCCCAGGAGGTACCTGGGAGAAGTGGGAGAGGTGTACCTGGGATTGCTGGGGAGGGGAGCAAGCCAGAGGTGAACTGGGAGTGTCAGGGGTGTAACTGGGGAGACGGGAGGTGTAACTGGGAGTGTCAGAAGGTACCTGGGAGAACAGAGAGTACTGGAGTGTCAGAGGTGTACTTGGGAGTAAGCAAGAATGTAGATGTTTGCACGGGAGGCCAGGGTGCACCTGGGAGTGTCAGGATGTAACTGGGGGAGGTTGGAGGTGTAACTGGGAGGTAGGAGGTGCAACTGGAGGTCTGAGGCACCTGGAGCAACAGAGGTACCTGGGAGTGTCAGGAGGCATACCTGGGAGCAAGCTTGGAGGTGCACCTGGGAATGTCACAGGTACCTGGGAGTGTTGGGGAGGTGTACCTGGGAGATGTCAGTGGTACCTGGCAGTGTTATTCATATACCATGAGTGTCAGGAGGTACCTGAAGTCAGGCTGGAAGTGTCAGAGGGCCCAAGTGACAAAGGTACTTTTAGTGTCAGAGGTGTGCCTTGGGAGACAAGCCAGCAACAGAGTGCTGCTCATGGCCTGGGAGAAGCCGGGCACGGGAGTTTCAGAGGCACGGGAGAAGTGAGAGGTAAAAATGGGATGTTGGGAGGTGGGCTTCAGAGAAGCAGAGGTGGGAACTGGGAGTGTTGGGGTGTAACCGAGCACGGGAGGCAACTGGGAGGCCAGGCTGCACCCCGGGGGAGAGCCAGAGGTACCTGGGAGGTCAGAGGTACCAGAGTGTCAGGCGTTGGTACCTGGGAGTGTCAGGGTGCACCCAGGAGCGTCAGGGTGCACCTGGGAAGGTTGGGGTGTAACTGGGAGGCCGGAGTGTGTAACTGGGAGGTAGAAAAATGGGAGTGTTCTGAGGTGTACCTGGGAGTGTCAGAGGTACCTGGGAGCAGTCAGAGTGCATACCTGGGGAGCAAGCTTGAAAATGGGAATGTCATAGGTGTGGCCTGGGAGTGTCAGAGGTGTACCTGGGAGATGTCAGGTGGTACCTGGCAGTAAAGTTGGCTCATATACCTGGTGAGTGTCAGAGGTGTAACGGAAGTGTTGGGCTGAAGTGTCAGAGTGTGTACCTGGGAGTGACAGTGGGGTACCTGGGAGCAAGCCAGAGGTGTACCTGGGAGGCAGAGTGTGCACTGGGAGATGTCAGTGAAGTGTCATTCATGCACCCAGAGTGTCGGAGGTGTACCTGGGAATGTCAGAGAGTACCTGGGAGTGTCAGATGCACCTGGGAGATGTCAGTGGTGTACCAGGGAGCAAGGTCTATGTACCTGGGGAGTGTGATGGGTGTACCTGGGAGTTCTCAGAGGTGTACCTGGGAGTATGGGAAAGAGGTGTACCTGGACACAGAGGTGTACCTGGGAGTGTCAGGGTGTAACTGGGAGTGTCAGGGTGTAACTGGGGAGACGGGAGGTAACTGGGAGTATCAGAAGTGTACCTGGGAGAGCCAGAGGCACCTGGGAGTGTTGAAGGTGTACTTTGAGTGAGTGTTGGGGTGTACTGGGAGTGTCAGGGTGCACCTGGGAGTCAGGGTTGTACCTGGGGTTGCCAGGGTAACTGAGTGCTGGCGGTACCTGGCAGTGTCAGAGGTGGTTTCTGGGAGTGTTTGAGGTGCACCTGGGTGTGTAGGAGGTGCACCTGGGAACGTCAGAGGTGCACCTGGAGTGTCCCCAGGTGCACCTGGGAGATGCCTGGGGGCAGTGGTGGTACCTGGGAGTGCTATCTGCGTACCTGGGAGGCCAGAGGGGTGTACCTGGAAGCCAGGCTGGAAGCGTCAGAGGGGTGCACCTGGAGTGACAGCG
>NW_024757810.1:0-11363 GCF_018991925.1 Homarus americanus | reverse complement strand
GTATAACAAAGTCCCCTGATCGAGTATAACAAAGTCCCCTGATCGAGTATAACAAACTCCCCTGGTCGAGGATAACAAAGTCCCCTGATCGAGTATAACAAAGGCCACTGATCGAGTATAACAAACTCCCATTATCGAGTATAATAAAGTCCCCTGATCGAATATAACAAAGTCCCCTCATCGAGTATAACAAAGTCCCCTGATCGAGTAGAACAAAGTCCCCTCATCGAGTATAACAAAGGCCCCTCATTGAATATAACAAAGTCCCATGATCGAGTATAACAAAGTCCCCTCATCGAATATAACAAAGTCCCCTGATCGAGTACCAACAGAATCCCTGATCGGGTATAACAGGAGTCCCCTCATCGAGTATAACAAAGGCCCCTCATCGAGTACAACAAAGTCCCATGATCGAGTATAACAAAGTCCCCTCATCGAATATAACAAAGTCCCCTGATCGAGTATAACAAAGTCCCCTGATTGAGTATAACAAAGTCCCCTGATTGAGTATAACAAAGGCCCCTGATCAAGTTTAACAAAAGCCCCTGGTCGAGTATAACAAAGGCGCCTGATCGAGTATAACAAAGGCCCCTGATCGAGTATAACAAAGGCCCCTGATCGAGTATAACAAAGGTCCCTGATCGAGTATAACAAAGACCCCTGGTCGAGTATAACAAAGACCCCTGGGCGAGTATATCAAAGGCGCCTGATCGAGTATAACAAAGGCCCCTGATCGAGTATAACAAAAGCCCCTGATCGAGTATAACAAAGTCCCCTGATCGAATAAAACAAAGTCCCCTGATCGAGTATAACTGACTCCCCTGATCGAGTATAACAAAGTCTCCTCATCGAGATTAACAAAGTCCTCTAATCGAAAATAACAAAGGCCTTGATCGAGTTTAACAAAGGCCCCTGTTCTAGTATAACAAACGTCTCTAAAAGAGTATAACAAAGGCCGCTGATCGAGTATAACAACGTTCCTCTGATCGATAATTACAGAGTCCCCAAATCGAGTATAACAGAGTCCCCTCATCGAGTATAACAAAGGCCTCTCATCGAGTATGACAAAGTCCCATGATAGAGTATAACAAAGTCCCCTGATCGAGTATAACAAAAGCCCCTGATCGAGTTTAACAAAGGCCCCTAATCGAGTATAACAAACTCCCCTGGTCGAGTATAACAAAGTCCCCTGATCGAGTATCACAAAGTCCACTGATCGAGTATAACAAAGTCCCCTGAACGATTATAACAAAGGCCCCTGATCGAGTATAACAAGGTTCCCTGATCGAGTATAATAAAGCCCCCTCATCGAGTATAACAAAGTCCCCTCATCGAGAATAGCAAAGTCCCCTGATCGAGTATAACAAAGGCCCCTGATGGAGTTTAACAGAGGCCCATGATCGAGAATAACAAAGTCCCCTGATCGAGTATAACAAAGGCCCCTGATCGAGTTTAACAGAGGCCCATGATCGAGTATAACAAAGTCCCCTGGTCGAGTATAACAAAGGCCCCTCATCGAGTTTAACAAAGGCCCCTCATCGAGTATAACAAAGTTCCCTGGTCGAGTATAACAAACTCCCCTGGTCGAGTATAACAAAGTCCCCTGATCGAGTATAACAAAGTCCCCTGATCGAGTATAACAAAGACCCCTGAACGAATATAACAAAGGCCCCTGATCAAGTATAACAAAGCCCCCTAATCGAGTATAACAAAGCCCCCTCATCGACTATAACAAAATCCCCTGATCAAGTGTAACAAAGTCCCCTGAACGAGTAGAACAAAGTCCCCTAATCGAGTTTAACAAAGGCCCCTCATCGAGAATAACAAAGGCCTTTGATCGAGTTTAACAAAGGCCCCTATTCGAGTATAACAAAGTCCCCTGATCGAGTATAACAAAGTCTCCTGAACGAGTATAACACAGTCCCATCATCGAGTATAACAATGTCCTCTCATCGAATATAACAATGTTCCCTGATCGAGTATAACAAAGTCCCCTCATCCAGTATAACAAAGGCCATTCATCGAGTATAACAAAGTCTCCTGATCGAGTATGACAAAGTCCCCTGATCGATTATAACAAAGTTCCCTGAACGATTATAATAAAGGCCCCTGATCAAGTATAACAAAGCCCCCTCATCGAATATAACAAAGCCCCCTGATCGAGTATAACAAAGTCCCCTGATCAAGTTTAACAAAGACCCCTGAACGAGTATAACAAAGTCCCCAGATCGAGAATAACAAAGTCCCCTAATCGGGTATAACAAAGGCCCCTCATCGAGTATAACACAATTTCCTGATCGAGTTTAACAAAGGCCCCTCATCGAGTATAACAAAGTCCCCTGGTCGAGAATAACAAAGGCCCCTCGTCGAATATAACAAAGGCGCCGGAACGAGTATAACAAAGGCCCCTGATCGAGTATAACAAAGTTCCCTGATCGAGTTTAACAAAGCCCACTGATCGAGTATAACAAAGTCCCTCTCATCGAGAATAAGAAAGTCCCCTGATCGAGTAGAACAAAGCCCCCTCATCAAGTATAACATAGGCACCTGATCGAGTATAACAAAGACCCTTGGTCGAGTATAACAAAGTCACCTGATCGAGTATAACAAAGGCCCCTGATCGAGTATAACAAAGGCCCCTGATCGAGTATAACAAGTCCCTGATCGAGTATAACAAAGTCGCCTTAACGATTATAACAAAGTCCCCTATTCGAGAATAACAAAGTCCCCTGATTGAGTATAGAAATGGCCCCTAATCGAGTATAACAAAGTCCCCTCATCGAATATAACAGAGTTCCCTGATCGAGGATAACAAAGTCCCGCGAACGAGTATAACAAAGTCCCCTGATCGAGTATAACAAACTCCCCTGGTCGAGTAGAACAAAGTCCCTAATCCGGAAATTATAACAAGGGCCCCCTCATCGAGTATAACAAAGTCCATGATCGAGAATAACAAAGTCCTCATCGAATATAACAAAGTCCCCTGATCGAGTATAACAAAGTCCCCTGATCGAGTATAACAAAAGGTCCCTGATCGAGTATAACTAAAGTCCCCTGAACGATTATAACAAAAGGCCCCTGATCGAGAGTATAACAAAGTCCTTATAGGTAATATAACAAAAGAGTAAGAAAGGCCCCTCATCGAGTATAACAAAGTCCCCTGGATGAGTATAACAAAGGCCCCAGATCGAGTTTAACAAAGGCCCCTGATCGAGTATAAAAAAGTCCCCTGGTCGAGTATAACAAACTCACCTGGTCGAGTATAACAATGTCCCCTGATCGAGTATAACAAAGTCCCCTGATCGAGTATAACAAAATCCCCTGAACGAGTATAACAAAGTCCCCTCATCGAGTATAAGAAAGTCCCCTCATCGAGTATAACGAAGGCCCCTCATCGAGGTATAACAAAAGGCCACTGATCGAGTATAACAAGATCCCATGATCCGGAAGGTATAACAAAGTTTCCCTCATCGAATATAACAAAAGTCCCGTGATCGAGAGTACAACAAAGTCCCTGATCGTGTGAGAACAAGTCCCTGATCGAGTATAACCAGCCTCCCTGATCGAGTATAACAAAGGCCCTGATCGGGTTTAACAAAAGGCCCTCATCGAGTATAACAAAAGTCCTGGTCGAGTATAACAAAAGGCCCCTCATCGAATATAATAACAAAGGTGACTGAGCAGGTATATATAAAGACCCTGTGACGATATAACAAAGTTCCCTGATCGATATAACAAAGTCCCCTGATCGAGTATAACAAAGTCCCCCTGATCGAGAATAACAAAGTCCCTAATCGAGTATAACAAAGCCCCCTGATCAAGTATAACAAAGGCCCCTGATCGAGTATAACAAAGACTCCTGGACGATTTTAACAAAGTCCCCTGATCAAGTATAACAAAGGCCCCTGATCGAGTGTAGCAAAGGCCACTGATCGAATATAACAAACTCCCCTGATCGAGTATAACAAAGTCACCTCTTCGAGTTTAACAAAGACCCCTGGTCGTATAGGAAAGGCGCCTGATCGAGTATAACAAAGGCCCCTGATCGAGTATAACAAAGGCCCCTGATCGAGTATAACAAAGTCCCCTGATCGAGTATAACAAAGCCCCCTGATCGAGTAAAACAAAGTCCCTGATAAAAGAGTATAACAAAAGTCTCCTCGCCGAGATTAACAATGTCACTCTGTCGGGAATAACAAAGGCCTTTATGAAGGTTTAACAAAAGGCCCTGTTCGAGAGTATAACAAAGGCCCTGATCGAGTATAACAAAGTCCATGATAAAGGTATAACACAGTCCCTGATCAGATATAACCGAAGTCCCTGATCGAGTATAACAAAGTCCCTGATCCAGGTAGAACAAAGTCCTCATTGAGGTATAACAAAGGCCCTCATCAGGTATAACAAAGTCCCATGATCGAGTATAACAAAGTCCCCTCATCGAATATAACAAAAGTCCCCTGATCGAGTATAACAAAGTCCCCTGATCCAAGTAGAACAAAAGTCCCCTCATCGAGTATAACAAAAGGCCCCTCGCCGAGTATAACAAAAGTCCATGATCGAGAATAACCGAGTCCCCTCATCGAATATAACAAAGTCCCCTAATCGAGTATAACAAAAAGTCTGATCGAGTATAACAAAGGCTTGTACTCTGATGCGAGGTTTAACAAAGGAATCCCTGATCGAGTATAACAAAGTCCCTGATCGAATATAACAAAGTCCCTGATCGACTATAACAAAGTCCCTCATCGAGTAGAACAAAGTCCCCTCATCGGTATAACAAAGGCCCTCATTGAATATAACAAAGTCCATGATCGAGTATAACAAAGTCCCTCATCCAGATATAACAAGTCCCTGATCGAGTATAACAAAAGTCCCTAATCGGGTATAACAGAGTCCCCTCATCGAAGGTATAACAAAGGCCCCTCGCCGAGTATAACAAAAGTCCATGATCGAGTATAACTAAAGTCCCCTCATCCCGAATATAACAAAGTCCCTGATCGAGTATAACAAAGTCCCCTGATCGAGTATAACAGCTCTGATTAGCAGGTATAACAAAGGCCCATGATCAAGTATAACAAAGTCCCCTCATCGAATATAACAAAGTCCCCTGATCGAGTATAACAAAGTCCCCTGATCGAGTATAACAGAGTCCCCTCATCGAGTATAACAAAGGCCCCGCATCGAGTATAACAAAGTCCCATGATCGAGTATAACAAAGTCCCCTCATCGAATATAACAAAGTCCCCTGATCGAGTGTAACAAAGTCCCATGATTTAGTATAACAAAGTCCCCTTATCGAATATAACAAAGTCCCCTGATCGAGTATAACAAAGGCCCCTCATCGAGTATAACAAAGTTCCCTGATCGAGTATATGAAAGCCCCCTGATCGAGTATAACAAAGTCCCCCTGATCGAGAATAACAAAGTCCCCTGATCGAGTATAACAAAGTCCCCTGATCGGGTATAATAAAGGCCCCTGATCGATTATAACAAAGGCCCCTGATCGAGCATAACAAACTCCCATGGTCGAGTTTAACAAAGTCCCCTCATCGAATATATCAAAGTCCCCTGATCGAGTATAACAAAGTCTCCTCATCGAGTTTAACAAAGTCCTCGAATCGAGAATAACAAAGGCCCCTCATCGAGTATAACAAAGGCCTCTGATCGAGTATAACAAGGGCCCCTGATCGAGTATAACAAAGTCTCCTCATCGAGTTTAACAAAGTCCTCTAATCGAGAATAACAAAGGCCTTTGATCAAGTTTAACAAAGGCCCCTGATCGAGTATAACAAAGGCCCCTGATCGAGTTTAACAAAGGCCCCTCATCGAGTATAACAAAGTCCCCTGGTCGAGTATAACAAAGGCCCCTGATCGAATATATCAAAGGTGCCTGAACGAGTATAACAAAGGCCCCTG
Source organism: Homarus americanus (assembly GCF_018991925.1). Taxonomy (NCBI): domain Eukaryota; kingdom Metazoa; phylum Arthropoda; class Malacostraca; order Decapoda; family Nephropidae; genus Homarus; species Homarus americanus. The sequence continues at coordinate 5,447 of NW_024757810.1, read as the reverse complement.
ATCGAGTATAACAAAGTTCCCTGATCGAGTATAACAAAGTCCCCTGATCGAGTATAACAAAGTCCCCCTGATCGAGAATAACAAAGTCCCCTGATCGAGTATAACAAAGCCCCCTAATCAAATATAACAAAGGCCCCTGATCGAGTATAACAAAGACTCCTGGTCGATTATAACAAAGTCCCCTGATCGAGTATAACAAAAGCCACTGATCGAGTATAACAAACTACCCTGATCGAGTATAACAAAGTCTCCTCATCGAGATTAACAAAGTCCTCTAATCGAGAATAACATAGGCCTTTGAAGAGTTTAACAAAGGCCCCTGTTCGAGTATAACATAGCCTCTAAAAGAGTATAACAAAGGCCCCTGATCGAGTATAACAAAGTCCACTGATCGAGTATAACAAACTCCCCTGATTGAGTATAACAAAGTCTCCTCAACGAGATTAACAAAGTCCTCTAATCGAGAATAACAAAGGCCTTTGAAGAGTTTAACAAAGGCCCCTGTTCGAGTATAACATAGCCTCTAAAAGAGTATAACAAAGGCCACTGATCGAGTATAACAAAGTCCCCTGATCGAGTATTACAGAGTCCCCTCATCGAGTATAACAGAGTCCCCTCATCGAGTATAACAAAGGCCCCTCATCGAGTATAACAAAGTCCCATGATCGAGTATAACAAAGTCCCCTCATCGAATATAACAAAGTCCCCTAATCGAGTATAACAAAGTCCCCTGATCGAGTATAACAAAGTCCCCTGATCGAGTATAACAAAGTCCCCTTAACGATTATAACAAATGCCCCGCATCGAGTATAACAAAGTTTCCTTGGCGAGTATAACAAAGTCCCCTGATCGAGTATAACAAAGTCCCCTCATCGAATATAACAAAGTCCCCTAATCGAGTATAACAAAGTCCCATGATTGAGTATAACAAAGGCCCTTGATCGACTTTAACAAAAGTCCCTGATCGAGTATAACAAAGTCCCCAGGTCGAGTATAACAAAGGCCCCTGATCGAATATAACAAAGGCGCCTGAACGTGTATAACAAAGGCCCCTGATCGAGTATAACAAAGCTCCCTGATCGAGTATAACAAAGCCCCCTGATCGAGTATAACAAAGTCCTCTGATCGAGAATAACAAAGTCCCTGATCGAGTAAAACAAAGCCCCCTGATCGGGTATAATAAAGGCCCCTGATCGAGTATAACGAAGGCCCCTGATCGAGCATAACAAACTCCCATGGTCGAGTATAACAAAGTCCCTTCATCGAATATAACAAAAACCCCTGATCGAGTATAACAAAGTCTCCTCATCGAGTTTAACAAAGTCCTCGAATCAAGAATAACAAAGGCCCCTGATCGAGTATAACAAAGGCCTCTGATCGAGAATAACAAAGGCCTTTGATCGAGTTTAACAAAGGCCCCTGATCGAGTATAACAAAGTCCCCTCACCGAGTATAAATAATGTCCCCTGGTCGAGGATGTTAAAGCTCCTGATCGAGTATATAACAAAGGCCCCTAATCGAGTATATAACAAAGTCCTAAGGATCGAAAGTATAACAAAAGTCCTGATCGAATATAACAAAAGTCCCCTGATCGAGTATAACAAAGTCCCCTGATCGAGTAGAACAAAGTCCCCTTATCGAGTATAACAAAGGCCCCTTATCGAGTATAACAAAGTCCCATGATCGAGTATAACAAAGTCCCCATATCGAATATAACAAAGACCCCTGATCGAGTATAACAAAGTCCCCTGATCGAGTATAACAGAGTCCCCTCATCGAGTAAAACAAAGGCCCCTCATCGAGTATAACAAAGTCCCCTGAACGATTATAACAAATGCCCCTCATCGAGTATAACAAAGTTTCCTGGTCGAGTAAAACATAGCCCCCTGATCGAGTATAACAAAGTCCCCTGATAAAGTATAACAAAGTCCTCTGATTGAGTATAACAAAGGCCCCTGATCGAGTTTAACAAAGTCCCCCTCATCGAGAATAACAAAGTCCCCTGATCGAGTATAACAAAGTCCCCTGATCGTGTAGAACAAAGTCCCCTGATCGAGTATATCAATGTCCCCTAATCGAGTATAACAAAGGCCCCTGATCGAGTTTAACAAAGGCCCCTGATCGAGTATAACAAAGTTCCCTGATCAAGTATAACAAAGTCTCCTGATCGAGTATAACAAAGTCCCCCTGATCGAGAATAACAAAGTCCCCTGATCGAGTATAACAAAGCCCCCTAATCAAGTATAACAAAGGCCCCTGATCGAGTATAACAAATACTCCTGGTCGATTATACCAAAGTCCCCTGATCGAGTATAACAAAGGCCCCTCATCGAATATAACAAAGGTGCCTGAACGAGTATAACAAAGGCCCCTGATCGAGTATAACAAAGTTCCCTGATCGAGTATAACAAAGTCCCTTGATCGAGTATAACAAAGTCTCCCTGATCGAGAATAACAAAGTCCCCTGATCGAATATAACAAAGCCCCCTAATCAAGTATAACAAAGGCCCCTGAATGAGTATAACAAAGACTCCTGGTCGATTATAACAAAGTCCCCTGATCGAGTATAACAAAGGCCCCTAATCGAGTATACCAAAGGCCTCTGATCGAGTATAACAAAGTCCCCCTGATCGAGTATAACAAAGCCCCTGATCGAGTAAAACAAAGTCCCCTGATTGAGTATAACAAAGTCTCCTCATTGAGATTAACAAAGTCCTCTAATCGAGAATAACAAAGGCCCCTGTTCGCGTATAACAAAGCCTCTAAAAGAGTATAACAAAGGCCACTGATCGAGTATAACAAAGTCCCCCGATCGAGTATTACAGAGTCCCCTCATCGAGTATAACAGAGTCCCCTCATCGAGTATAACAAAGGCCCCTCATCGAGTATAACAAAGTCCCATTATCGAGTATAACAAAGTCCCCTCATCGAATATAACAAAGTCCCCTAATCGAGTATAACAAAGTCTCCTGATCGAGTATAACAAAGTCCCCTGATCAAGTATAACAAAGGCCCCTGATCGACTTTAACAAAAGTCCCTGATCGAGTATAACAAAGTCCCCAGGTCGAGTATAACAAAGGCCCCTCATAGAATATAACAAAGGCGCCTGAACGTGTATAACAAAGGCCCCTAATCGAGAATTACAAAGTTTCCTGATCGAATATAACAAAGCCCCCTGATCAAGTATAACAAAGTCCCCCTGATCGAGAATAACAAAGGCCCCTAATCGAGCATAACAAACTCCCATGGTCGAGTATAACAAACTCCCCTCATCGAATATAACAAAGTCCCCTGATTGAGTATAACAAAATCTCCTCATCGAGTTTAACAAAGTCCTCTAATCGAGAATAACAAAGGCCCCTGATCGAGTATAACAAAGGCCCCTGATCGAGTATAACAAGGGCCCCTGATCGAGTATAACAAAGTCTCCTCATCGAGTATAACAAAGTCCCCTGATCGAGTATAACAAAGTCCCCTGATCGAGTATAACAAACTCCCCTGGTCGAGGATAACAAAGTCCCCTGATCGAGTATAACAAAGGCCCCTGATCGAGTATAACAAAGATATAACAAATAACAAATGCCCCGCATCGAGTATAACAAAGTTTCCTTGGCGAGTATAACAAAGTCCCCTGATCGAGTATAACAAAGTCCCCTCATCGAATATAACAAAGTCCCCTAATCGAGTATAACAAAGTCCCATGATTGAGTATAACAAAGGCCCTTGATCGACTTTAACAAAAGTCCCTGATCGAGTATAACAAAGTCCCCAGGTCGAGTATAACAAAGGCCCCTGATCGAATATAACAAAGGCGCCTGAACGTGTATAACAAAGGCCCCTGATCGAGTATAACAAAAGGATTCTGATCGAGTATAACAAAGCCCCCTGATCGAGTATAACAAAGTCCCCCTGATCGAGAATAACAAAGTCCCCTGATCGAGTATAACAAAGTCCCCTGATCTGGTATAATAAAGGCCCCTGATCGAGTATAACAAAGGCCCCTGATCGAGCATAACAAACTCCCATGGTCGAGTATAACAAAGTCCCCTCATCGAATATAACAAAGTCCCCTGATCGAGTATAACAAAGTCTCCTCATCGAGTTTAACAAAGTCCTCGAATCGAGAATAACAAAGGCCCCTGATCGAGTATAACAAAGGCCTCTGATCGAGTAAAACAAGGGCCCCTGATCGAGTATAACAAAGTCTCCTCATCGAGTTTAACAAAGTCATCTAATCGAGAATAACAAAGGCCTTTGATCGAGTTTAACAAAGGCCCCTGATCGAGTATAACAAAGTCCCCTCACCGAGTATAACAATGTCCCCTGGTCGAGGATAACAAAGTCCCCTGATCGAGTATAACAAAGGCCCCTAATCGAGTATAACAAAGTCCCATGATCGAGTATAACAAAGTCCCCTGATCGAATATAACAAAGTCCATCGAGTATACAAAGTCCCCTGATCGAGTAGAACAAAGTCCCTTATCGAGTATAACAGCGTCCTTATCGAGTATAACAAAGTCCCATAAGGATCGAGTATAACAAAGTCCTCATCGAATATAACAAAGACCCCTGATCGAGTATACCAAAGTCTCTGATCAGTATAAATAGAGTCCCCTGATCGAGTATAACAAAGTCCCCTGATCGAGTATAACAAAGTCCCCTGAACGATTATAACAAATGCCCCTCATCGAGTATAAAAAAGTTTCCTGGTCGTGTAAAACAAAGCCCCCTGATCGAGTTTAACAAAGTCTCCTGATAAAGTATAACAAAGTCCCCTGATTGAGTATAACAAAGGCCCCTGATCGAGTTTAACAAAGTCCCCCTGATCGAGAATAACAAAGTCCCCTGATCGAGTATAACAAAGTCCCTGATCGTAGAACAAAGTCCCCGGATCGAGTATATCATCGTCTCGATCGAGTATAAATAAAGGCCCCTGATCGAGTTTTCAATGAAGGCCCTGATCGAGTATAACAAAGTTCCCTGATCAAGTATAACAGTTCCTGATCGAGTATAACAAAGTCCCCTGATCGAGAATAACAAAACCCCTTATCGAGTATAAGAAAGTTTCTAATCAAGTATAACAAAGGCCCCTGATCGAGTTATACTCCTGGTCGATTATACCAAAGTCCCCTGATCGAGTATAACAAAGGCCCCTCATCGAATATAACAAAGGTGCCTGAACGAGTATAACAAAGGCCCCTGATCGAGTATAACAAAGTTCCCTGATCGAGTATAACAAAGTCCCTTGATCGAGTATAACAAAGTCTCCCTGATCGAGAATAACAAAGTCCCCTGATCGAATATAACAAAGCCCGCTAATCAAGTATAACAAAGGCCCCTGAATGAGTATAACAAAGACTCCTGGTCGATTATAACAAAGTCCCCTGATCGAGTATAACAAAGGCACCTGATCGAGTATAACAAAGGCCACTGATCGAGTATAACA
>NW_024757809.1:0-15060 GCF_018991925.1 Homarus americanus | reverse complement strand
TCCGTTGCTCCGAGTCCTATCCTGCTCGGATATTATAAGAACTTTATCTATATCCCCTTTATATATATATTCGCTAGTTTATACAATGGTGAACTATGTTAATATGCCCTTCATTGTGAACCAATAAGTATTATTAAATTTAATTAATTTCAAAGTAATTATTGTAGGTGTTACATTCAATGTCACTCGGTGGTGGTGATGTGTGGCCGTGGTGTTGTTATGATCAATACTTTGGGGAGAATGACAGACTTCGTCACACACACTACGTGTAAACTACTTGTGAATCTGTGTTATGATTTTGTCCTCTAAAACCTGGTATTGATCACGGCTATTGACTTCATCCTTGTTTCACTTTAATTGTTTTGGTTCAGACAATAAATCCATAAAGAGCGGCTGTTGGTTTCATTAATTAGAGAAGGTCAGGTTATCTCACCTGGCGGGGAATTCCTTCATCTGTTCTCTATAAATTGATGAAAGTCATTTATCACTCCTAATTTCCCCAGAGACCAACAACCTGCAGAAAAGGAATATAATTATAGCTTTTGTTTTTTATATTTTTCACCCGTGAGAATTAGTGCTACTGGCCTGGTGATACCCTGAGGCTAGAGTGTTGACGTCGGTGTTTATAAACGAATCATACTTGACCTTTCCCACCAATTATTATATACTAATAAGTATAATGTTCAAACATTTCCAATCCATAAGTTGTCGCTTTTTTTAATCTAAATACGGAAAAAGAGTGTACTTAAAATATATTGTTTTAATTTGAGCTGTCTCTCCCCCCCCCCCACACACCCCCCCCACACACACATACACCAGGTATCATCATCATACAGAAACAAAATATGTATATAACTCGGTATGACAACTGCTTAATCTCGGGTTGAGAAAACGTTAACTGTGATTGTTATTGGAAATTCGATTGTAAACTGAACCTTCTGTTTCTTATGTGAGTCTTGGTGGAAATGTTGCCTCTCTCTCTCTCTCTAGTATAACATTAGTATATAGCCAGGCACTAAGGCTCCCGTGTTTGTTGTGTTAAAAAAATTAAATGGTTGCAGTGACTTGTGACCCTCATAGCCTCTCCTGAACAACAATAAACGTTCTCCTTTTACTGCAACACAACTACAGTTATTGTAGACATTTGAGGATAAATATATACACTATCAATTTCAGTTTCCTTCAGGATGATTTACGTTTAGTTACATATATTAGTAAACTTAAAGTATTTATATAAAGGCAATATATTTGATCTTTTAAAATAGTAAAGCTCAAAGTATATTGACGATAAATTGATCTTCTTTTGTGATAATTCAATTCCAAGTATTTATATAACTAATCCAATCTTCCTATAATTTTATTTTAGCCACATATATATATATATATATATATATATATATATATATATATATATATATATATATATATATATATATATATATATAAAAGTAAACAAAGTGTATATCTACAAACAACTATAAGATGCTCTTAGATAGTTCTTTTTTAGTCTCACATTTCAGTAAACTCATAAACAGTAAACTGAGAATCTTTAAACACACTCCCGCTGCACTATTTCTCGGCCACACGTAAACAAAGCAGTCCGTATTATAGAGAATTGGACACTATGTTACATAAAGTGTTTCTCCTTGGTGGTGAGGTGTATCTTCAACACTCAGATGGCTTAGATTTTTCTCAGTGATGCCCTTGAAAGGAGGAGAAACTACCGTGAGTCAAGTTCAAGCGTGAGGGACCAGCGCTGTGGTGGTGTGGAAGCTAGGATGGTCAGTGTTATGGGGTGGTGTGGTACCTAGAATGGTCAACGTTATGGTGGTGTGGTAGCTAGGATGGTCAGCATTGTGGTGGTGTGGTGGAGGAGGTAGCTCTCTCTCTCTCTCAAAAGCAATATCAAGCAAGAGTTAACCATAATTCTTCAGTACCTCCGATGTGTCCCAGATTCCCCCGATAACTTATGTAAAGCTCACAGAACAATCTTACAAAGTGATGGTTTTTCTTACCAATATAATTCACGACTAACCAAAAGCAAATTTGGATATCTGGAAAGAGAGAGAAAGGAAGGAGAGAAAAATAATAAGATTAGGTAAGGCTCAAGGGAATTTGTCTGCAGTTCGATGGTTCTTCTCATATTTCTGGAGAGAGAGAGAGAGAGAGAGAGAGAGGTGTTTGGTAATAACAGTAAATGACCTTTCAACTTTTACGACCCACGACCATAATACGACCCACAACCCACGACCATAACCCACGTCATAAAGGTATAGATTAAGACTGGAGACTACGAGGACAATGTACAGATGAACTTATTGATATAAGTGAAGAGCTACGTCAAGGTGTGTGTGTGTCATCATCATCATCATCATCATCGTCGTTATTATTATTATTATTATTATTGTTGTTGTTGTAGTTACTATTATTGTCATTACCATTATCATTATTATTAATATTATTATTATTATCATTATTGTTATTATAATTATCATTAGTAGCAGTATTATACCATACCCGTTATAATAAATGTTAACTGTATTAGATGTAAAAAAAATAATAATATGAACATTGTTAAACTCTATTTGCAGATTAGTTAATAATAATAACGTAAACTCATTTTGGTGGTGTCAGCTGCACATTTTCATTATATAAGAGCACCAGTCATATGGTTATGGTTCTTGCATCTTAAATATCAACATTAAACAACACATTTTTTTCCGGAATTATCACTGTGCTGGCGTGCCTTTATGACTAACACCGGGATACTGTTGTAATGAAAGTGTGGCAGGTGTTGTGTAGTGGTGGTGTTGAGTGGTAGTAGTGGTGGTGGCGGTGTGTGGTGATAGGTGCTGAGTTAGGTGTGGTGGTGGTGGTGAGATAGGTGTTGTGTGGTGGGATGATCCTCACCTGTAATCTTCCTCCACCAACAACTCACAACTCTCACTACCTGTTCTCGTGAGTTTTATCTCCGAATAATTTACAACTTTATCCAATTGGTTTATCTAAATTTGTGTGAAAAATTTAACACATTACAGGAATTACCGAGAAAAAGGGAAATATCAGAGATTTACTTGGAATTAGTCGCTAATCCTCCCGACAACACAAAAAAAATTACAGGGATTTTTTTTCTATTTCTGGCCGGGATTAATCAACCTAATCCTCGCCTTTTCTGCTCGGGTGGATTTTTTTTGCGAAAGAGGATTTTTTTTAAGTGCATTGTATCGTCCGCAGTGATAAAAATTTGGCTACCTGTGTTAATTCTAAATGCTACAGTTAACATTATATTACACAGTGTGTTAGGTTAGGTTAGGTTCTATCTAATCTGACCAGCCGGATACACAGCTCGAACAAACTAAAGCAAATAACACTTTATAAACACTACAATACCACCACAAGTAAACACTACAATACCACCATAAGTAAACACTACAATACCACCACAAGTAAACACACCACAATACCACCATAAGTAAACACTACAATACCACCATAAGTAAACACTACAATACCACCACAAATAAACACTACAATACCACCATAAGTAAACACTACAATACCACCACAAGTAAACACCACAATACCACCATAAGTAAACACTACAATACCACCATAAGTAAACACTACAATACCACCACAAGCAAACACTACAATACCACCATAAGTAAACAATACAATACCACCATAAGTAAACAATACAATACCACCATAAGTAAACACTACAATACCACCACAAATAAACATTACAATACCACCATAAGTAAACACCACAATACCACCACAAGCAAACACCACAATACCACCACAAGCAAACACAACAATACCACCATAAGTAAACACTACAATACCACCATAAGTAAACACTACAATACCACCACAAGCAAACACTACAATACCACCATAAGTAAACACTACAATACCACCATAAGTAAACACTACAATACCACCCCAAGCAAACACTACAATACCACCATAAGTAAACACTACAATACCACCATAAGTAAACACTACAATACCACCACAAGCAAACACTACAATACCACCATAAGTAAACACTACAATACCACCACAAGTAAACACCACAAAACCACCATAAGTAAACACTACAATACCACCATAAGTAAACACTACAATACCACCATAAGTAAACACTACAATTCCACCATATGTAAACACTACAATACCACCACAAGTAAACACTACAATACCACCATAAGTAAACAATACAATACCACCATAAGTAAACACTACAATACCACCATAAACACTACAATACCACCATAAGTAAGCACTACAATACCACCATAAGTAAGCACTACAATACCACCATAAGTAAACACTACAATACCACCATAAGTAAACACTACAATACCACCATAAGTAAACAATACAATACCACCACAAGTAAACACTACAATACCACCATAAGTAAACACTACAATACCACCACAAGTAAACACTACAATACTACCATAAATAAACACTACAATACCACCATAAGTAAACACTACAATACCACCATAAGTAAACACTACAATACCACCATAAGTAAACACTACACTACCACCATAAGTAAACAATACAATACCACCACAAGTAAACACTACAATACCACCATAAGTAAACACTACAATACCACCACACGTAAACACTACAATACTACCATAAGTAAACACTACAATACTACCATAAGTAAACACTACAATACCACCATAAGTAAACACTACAATACCACCATAAGTAAACACTACAATACCACCATAAGTAAACACTACAATACTACCATAAGTAAACACTACAATACCACCATAAGTAAACACTACAATACTACCATAAGTAAACACTACAATACCACCATAAGTAAACACTACAATACCACCATAAGTAAACACTACAATACCACCATAAGTAAACACCACAATACCACCATAAGTAAACACTACAATACCACCATAAGTAAACACTACAATACCACCATAAGTAAACACTACAATACCACCACAAGCAAACACTACAATACCACCACAAGTAAACACTACAATACCACTATAAGTAAACACTACAATACCACCATAAGCAAACACTACAATACCACCATAAGTAAACACTACAATACCACCATAAGTAAACACCACAATACCACCATAAGTAAACACCACAATACCACCATAAGTAAACACTACAATACCACCACAAGTAAACACTACAATACCACCACAAGTAAACACCACAATACCACCATAAGTAAACACTACAATACCACCATAAGTAAACACTACAATACCACCATAAGTAAACAATACAATACCACCACAAGTAAACACTACAATACCACCACAAGTAAACACTACAATACCACCATAAGTAAGCACTACAATACCACCATAAGTAAACACTACAATACCACCACAAATAAACACTACAATACCACCATAAGTAAGCACTACAATACCACCATAAGTAAACACTACAATACCACCACAAGTAAACACTACAATACCACCATAAGTAAACACTACAATACCACCACAAGTAAACACTACAATACTACCATAAGTAAACACTACAATACCACCATAAGTAAACACTACAATACCACCATAAGTAAACACTACAATACCACCATAAGTAAACACTACAATACCACCATAAGTAAACACTACAATACCACCACAAGTAAACACTACAATACTACCATAAGTAAACACTACAATACCACCATAAGTAACACTACAATACCACCATAAGTAAACACTACAATACCACCATAAGTAACACTACAATACCACCATAAATAACAGTAATGGTGTACCACCTTCTCACACCTGCACTGATTTACTATTATTTCTTATAGCCTTTCATGTTTTTGATCTCTTTGCCTTTAAGTTTACCTGTGAGAGTCGTGGCCTCTCCTTTACGCCTCCCAGAGGACCAATACACCAGCTCTCGTGCGTTAGACCCCGGGGCAACTAGTCCTCCCTCGCCTGTTATTATAATTAGCTCCTTCAACCCATTGCTGGATATTGTTTCCTCTTTATGATCTTGGTAAAATAAAAACAAGCCATTATTAAAGACAAATTATTAATGCTTTTATGAAGGTTAATTGTCTTACGTGATAAAAGGTAAGTTGTTGATATCATTTAGGTTGGCCGGTGTCTGGTGAGGGAGGTTAGATTTTTTTTTAATTATCTGGAAAATATATGACGCGAATAACTTGATCCAGTAAAAGTCGAGAAGAAAATGACGGAAAAGTTAATTAAATTCCACACGATAATCGTAACTTGATTAAATAAGCATCTGGGTGAAAATTACTGAAGGGTTAATTAAATTTAAATGGTAAGCTTCAAGGATGTTAAATGGACATTGTTGCTGATGGAAACTGATCACTTATCTCACTAGGAATCGAGGAGTCCTGGACAATGGTTAAGCAAATATACATGATAATTAACGTACCATTAGTGATGACTTATGACAATACAAACTCATGCATCATTTATATTACCTTCAATTGGGGTAATTAAGCTAATGTCAACATAATGTGTAGAGGGACTGTGAAATTACCGCCAAATGTTATTGTGTTTTGTGGTAATTGTGAGTTAAAACAAACAATAAATCTGACAAATTACACAGTCTGGTGGTTGTCGCTCTTGCTTTCCTATGGTATAAAATACAACATTAACTCATTAATTAAAGCAACATATATCATTATGTGATAACTTTCCTGGATGTATGGCTCTCTGGCGTCAGTGTGTGTCGTGTCCTTTCTTCAGCGGTATATAAACATCCCTGGAGACCCCCCCCCCCAAGTCACCTCATACAAAGTGAAGATAACGAGATGATCACCGAGAAGAAAATAATAAGAAGAACAGCAATAAAAATGACACGTAGTAATTAGGAGAAAGACAAATAAAAGAGAATAAAAGAGGAATATAAACAAGGAACTTCTCGTGCAGGTTGAAACACTCACAAGAAAAAGTTGTATCATTATCATCAGAAACGTGTTTGAGCTCTTTACCACTACCAACTGTGAGAGAGAGAGATTTAAAACCATATCTCACTGTAAGGCGCCACAAAAGCCAAATAAGCACACAAAAGGAGGTTGATGAAACAGTCCAGACATGCTGCCAGATCCCTATAGATCCATACCAATTAAGACTGTCAACCTAACCTAAAGTAAACTAAACTATCCTAACTTAACCTAATTTTAAGACATTTATCACCAATATAGAACAAGAAAACCGTCATGATAATATATATGGCAGTGTACTCGTCCAGTTCCTCATAAAATACCACGATAAAGAAGAATAGACACAACAGCCAACAGCAGCAGTTATCACCACAAACACCAGCATCAACAATAACAACAAAACTATCAATAACCGCATCAACAACACTAAAATAATAATGGTTGCTCTTCGTGTTACCGAGGATGGCCGACCCAAGGACCAACTAGGCGTGAATCTGTTAAAGGTGTAGAAGCTGTCGCCAACACAACAACCACACCCTGAGTTAACGAGCTGCATGATTCAGTGTCAAGGAATAGTCCAAGAAGACCGGACAATTCGCCAACTGCACTGGCTCACCATTACCCTGGAACACGATCCGCAAATCGATTAACATCCAGGTTCCCAATTACTGCTGGGTAGACAGAGGCAAATGGCTTAAAGACACTTGCCCATAATTTCACCCTGCCCGGGGATCGAACCCGGCTCCGCTCGCTTACCAGACGAGCATGCTGAACATTATTACACCACAGTAACAGCTGCAACAGTAACAATATTAACAGCAGCAACCATAAGCATGATGGTGGGGGACTTACCAGGTGCGTCACACAGATCCTACCTGAGATCTATGACTGACCCAGGTAGCTGTCCCAAGGTCTGAGGTGAGGGCTGAGAGGGAGGAGTGAGAGTTAGGGTGAGGGAGAGGGCCGAGGATAAAAGTTGAGAGGGAGGGGTGAGAGGAGCGGGGTGAAGGGTGAGGATGAGGGCTAAGGGTGAGAGCTGAAGGACAGAGCCGAGGTAAAGAAAAAAAATACTCGTTCTAGGTTAATAACTTCTTTGACCACGTCTCTCTCTCACCCTCTCTCTCAAGCCGTCTTTGTTCACTCTGGTTCATTTCAGATAATGACCTCAGCCGTTCCCACAACTACCCAAGCCTCACCTTGACCCGAGTTACCCTTTGACCCCAGAAGTCCCTGAGCCCCGACACCCCCCCCTCCCCCGTTACGCTGACCAGACCTACCCCCTAATCCTTGGTCTCTCGGGTCATCCTAACTTGGTCAATTTCGGCAGCAGTCGTGAACTCTCGAGTAATTCAGAGTTTAAGTGAGAATCTCATTTAACTTCTGCCTCGATCTTCATCAACAGGTCCCCACACACGCGACCAAACACACACCACGCTTATGTTGTAATCCTTACTGTATTTCCAGTTAATTCCGTTTTACAACATTTTTATCATTATATTCCCCTAAGGAAACATCACTGGCGTACTAACAGATTTAAGACGAACTGTATTAACACGGCAAACAGTATTAAAACATTACGATGTGATGACCTTCATGATGTCACGTGACTGCTGCCGCCAACCACTAAATTAGTAAATAAATCTGCCATAAACCGACGTAAGAGGCAATAAACCTATTCCATGCAGAGAGGAATGTGTTTTATGTCTTAAATTCAACCCATAAAGTCATAAACCAAACATTAAAGAGAAATAATTTATATACCTAATTTCTCTCTTCCTTTGTTATTGTTCCTTAATATTATTGTCATCATTATAATAAGCCAATCAACTTCAAAGTCGCCATTAGTAATGTTCTGATATAGTCTGGCTTCAAGTAGTACTAGTCAACATATACTGAGACAAGAGTCACCATGGTTGTAGGTCACCTGAGAGTATTACACATGGGATGGTTTTGGTGATTCTTACTCAGTGTGGCAGCCAAGGTGTTGTACTATAAGAGTCACTGTTTCCCTCACACGGGCCGTCCCAAACTGAACCACCCAAACCCTCACCTCCTTGTCTACCAGAGACTTGGTATACTGAACTCTATTTCCTATAAGATCCATTCTAAGCTTTATTCACACTCTACCTGCAACTTTACCACAGATCTATTTACTCTTGATTAAACCATTTCACAAACAGGGAGGTACTCCCATCTGGGAAGATATTGGAAGCATAATGTGTTGTCTAATGGTAGACCCTGCTGCCATATGGCATCACAAAAATTGTGACCAAGTCCCAGGTTGCTGATCTGACTTTCTGCCTCATTTACACACAATTGCAGGGTCTCAATTGTTACTCTTACTATTAACAACACAACATACATATATCATTTCTCACTATTGATATTTTAATTTTTTTGTTTTTGAATTTATTCATGGCTCTTTATTATTACAGGGGATATTATTATTATTATTATTATTTATAATTTTTATAGACTTTTATTATTACTGTATGTGTATTTTCTTTTATTATAATTTTGTTTTTAAATATTGTTATTAATTTTATTATTATTATTATTATTATTATTATTATTATTATTATTATTATTATTATTATTATTATTATTTTCTTTTATTATAATTGTTATTTATTAAATATATTTATATTAATTTTATTACTATTATTATTATTATTATTACCATTATCATCATCATTGGCATAATTATTATTATTATTATTATTGTTTTATTATATTTTCGCCCCCCGGGCCTTGATGTGGGTCATTAAAAATGACCCGTGCCCGGGTGGGCTAATGCCCTTAAAGAAAGAATCCTTAAAGAAACTTCATATAGGATTTTTTTTTATTCTGTATCTCTATAAATAAACCTGAATCGCCTCCCTGGATCAACCTGTCTGGCTTGAGGATAATTGAACTCATACAGGCTTCCAACACACACTGCAAACCTCAACAAAAGCGAGAGAGCTATTACATATAAGTCATCACCTGTTTAAATGTAAGGTATAAACCTATCTCTTGTTACAGAATTATACATATTAGTCATCTTTCTTATCCTGGATATACACGATAATGCTTCTATTAACTCTCTTGGTCATAAAC
This sequence comes from Homarus americanus, assembly GCF_018991925.1. Lineage (NCBI taxonomy): Eukaryota > Metazoa > Arthropoda > Malacostraca > Decapoda > Nephropidae > Homarus > Homarus americanus. Next base: position 4,994 of record NW_024757809.1, on the reverse strand, counting down.
ATACATACACATTACATATCTATACATTAATACACACTCAAACATACATACACATTACATATCTATACATTCATACACACTCAAACCTATTTACACATTACATATCTATACATTCATACACACTCAAACCTATTTACACATTACATATCTATACAATTATACACTATTCACTGTCCACATTCTACATTTATACACACACTATACATTCATACACCCAAACACATATACTTTAACCCACACGAGGAAATACCCCTCACCAAGACACACAATACACTTCCTCGCTCAATACACAAGATTCTTCCATATCCCCGCCTAGGAAGCCTCGGCTCAGGAAGTCGTTTCGTGAAAAAATATAAACAGAACCACAAGAAAAACGAGATCCTCTACCCACTAGCCGAGGAGCCTTTATTTTCTTATTGATATTATTCATACCAGGAAAATATGTGGAAATAATGGTACGTGTGTGTGTGTGTGTATGTTGTTCAACTCTCACCCTCGGTACCTGAAACCTATACAATATACAATTCAGGAAACGACAATATTTTTCTGAGAGGTTTTGTGGAAGAACTGTAAAGGACCTGGAGAGAGAGAGAGAGAGAGAGAGAGAGAGAGAGAGAGAGCTCAAGGGCGTGGGAAGCCGCTGAGTAGCATCACAAAAATCTGCAAAGAAAACCGGAAAGAAAGCAAAGGACCTGAGAGGGGAACTAAGAGAAAGTAAAGATGCAGACAACATAGAAAGGATGAAAAGAAAGCTACAAATGATGATCAACTCAGGTTATCTCAGGTAACTGGAAAACTTGACCACAAATGATCACTTGATCAACATATCTTATGAGGCAGAAGGTGGTATTGTATGTAATATTTATGAGAATAATTGTATTCTTGCTTATTCCCTTCTTCTTTCTCTTAATTATCTGGTCTTTCTTCTCTGTCACAACTACAGTATTTGAGTCAGTAAGTCAGGGTGTTCCGCCTGGCACTCTCCCATCCCCCTCCAACAACGTCATTAAATACAAATAAAGAACCACCTTCATGTGATGGTACAGTGTAAGAACCTCCCTCTCCTTCTCCCTCCCTCCCTCTCTCTCCCTCCTTCTCCCTCCCTCTCCTTCTCCCACACAATAATACGGTGTGTGTGCAGGTGAGACTAGGTAGATACAGTCTCTCTCACACAATATAAGTCATCATCCTTCAATATATATTTCCTACCTGTAGTCTACCTTAATGTATATAATTGCCTTAAATATTTAACATCATAAGCCACGCCTATGTTGTTTTGCCCATGAGGTAAATAAATAAATCAAACTTCTGGTCGGATGTTCCTAAAATGCTTCTCTTATGTAACGCCGTCATAATAATCCTCCAAGATGTGACGCAGTACATGTATAATTCTCCAAGATGTGACGCAGTACATGTATAATTCTCCAAGATGTGACGCAGTAGTTGTATAATTCTCCAAGATGTGACGCAGTACATGTATAATTCATTAAATACTGCCACCAACTCCAGACACACTGAACAACACCAGACAACCTAACCTAACACGGGTTAGCACGTGTAAATGGCGGCGTTCAGGGGTCGCTCTGTCATGAACAGGTGTTATCGAGTGTTGACAGAACGACGTCAGGAAAAAGTAAATGGAGCATGTTGTATGAAGTTGCATTCTATTTGCATTTTCTTGTGTGTGTGTGTGTGTGTGTACGTAAAACAGGGTGATATGCTTTTGTGATGATCCCGAATCTTGATAAAGTTGGGTACACAAACTGGCATAATTGAATCAAGAATTAAGGCGATGTCATTATATTCATCGTACATCACACATTTATTATGCATCAACTTTAGTATTAAAGTAAAAGTCAGTTAACACTCAAAGTTGTGGGACTCTCACAGTGTGGAAGTAAACACTAGACCATCACTCACTCATAGTGAGGCGCCGCCCATGTGCTTGTTCACACATTATCGCGGCAGCTGAGCTTCCCGGTGGTACACGTTCTCCAGCACGACACAAGACCGTGCACATACATAAGAGATATCCTCAAGTGTCATGTTGACTACATCTTAGCCAGCACCATGCAAAATACGTATGTAAAATATACATATGACGTTGGTGAGAAACTAAAGCATTGTTCTCGAGGGAGACACAGACTGACTGTGGGAATTTTCCGTCTTGTAAAACCTTTGAGAACAGAGCGAGTGAGGAGGGTTGTCTCAGTGGAGGCCGGTGTAGCAGGCGTCAGCCACTCTAGGTGGGCTGGGCTCTAGAGTGCACGGTGGCTCATGGTGAAACACACACTAGAGTAATTTGCACCTCTAGAGTGCCTTTTACCACCAGGTGAGATGCACTCTAGAGTGTTTTTCACCATAGTAGAGTGCATCTCACCTGACGGTAAAATGAACTGTAATGAAAAATCCAGAACTCATTATTCTCATTTCTGAGCATTAAAATTTTATTTAAGTATAATGTACATAATGCTAGTGAATGAGAAAAAAATGATGATTTATTATTTTAATGGATATTGAAACTGGCGGCATTATGAAGGATTACTTAGAAAAGGAAAATACAGAAAGTATGAATTAAGCTTCCATATTGCACTTGACTCACGTCTGAGTCACGTCACGTCCGGTGTCTTGGTGCAAATTACTCTAGAGTCTAGTGTGTGTTTCACCATCAGGCACCGTGCACTCTAGAGCTCAGCCCACCTAGAGTGGTTGACGCCTGCTACACTTCACCTTCACTAGACCCAAATATACTCAGTTGGGTGAAGTATTTGTCACAAGTGCACTTCACTCTCTTGATGATCATGAAGTTCTCTTTGTCTTGTCTGCTGGCGTTTGTTTTACTCCCAGGAGGAATGTGTCCTCAAGATGGTAATGAAGACACCATGTTTATTGTACAACAGTCAGTGTGTGTGTGTGTGTGCTTTAGAACAATCCGACTATCAAAAAAGTTCTCCCGTACTGCAAGTCTATAACCAGGACCCATGTCATCTTCAGCATAACTTTATCATTGATGCATAAATACAGGAAGATTCATAAATAAAAACTGTATTAACTTGTATAATATTTTATGAATTTCAGTAAAGTTTATGTGTGGATTTTTTTTCGGGTTATTTACAACAAAAAATGATCGCCAAATTAAGCGCAGAACAAAACTACATTAAAATAAATTACAATACTGAAAAAGCAACAGTAATGAACGTCTTCGCTTTTAGAATTAAGTTATGTAAAGCAATATAAACTTAGGCCAGTCAACTGTCCATTACAACTGTAAACATTGAGAGTTAAGATCATTAAGAAGTATAAAGTTGGGCGAGGCAGCTGTTATTACACATTTTATCATGAAGAGTTAAGCTGCATGAAGAGGTATAAACTGTGTCCAAGTAGATGTTCTTACAACGTCAACACTGAGGGCTGAGCTGCACGAAACATAAATGCAAAAATAAACATTGGTCAGGCTGCTGTTCACTACAAATGTCATCATTAAGAGATATCTTGCATGAAACAAAGTAAACTGGGACCAGGGAACCATTCAATACAAATGCAACACGCTGCCTTGGTGTTCTACATTAGCATAAATCGAGGTAGAATGTGTATATTGCAACTGAATGTTAAATCTGGGTGAATAGACAACGGTATTGAGTTTCAGGTGCAGGCAAATTGCATGATACATCAGTGTTGAGATCATGTGCTGTTTAGTCCGAGAGCTTGAGGGAGTGTGTGTGTGTGTGTTTTCGCAGCTCTAAGAGGTGAACTGTAATGTATACATCAGCCGCCTCAGGTAATATGAATTGTAGGAACCTTATAAATATTCTAACAATAAAATGAAAATCAAGGCAAAATTCTATCTATCGCAGTAATACATAATAAAATAAACAATTACCGATCATTAAGCAACATACCAATATAAAGCTGTACAGTAAAAACAGACCTCACGTACACTGTTATAGTACTGTACTACTGTAACATGTGGCGAGAAAGACCTGATACATTCTACTATGATCAGACAATGGTAACAGCAGCGAGGTGTTTGATAGACTGCGAGTAATGTCAACAAATACACACACACATACTCTCTTGATCAAAGGACAGATTCTTTTCACTGTTAAACAATTAGAGGCTTCAGTCTCACGTGTTAAATTATGGATTATACTGAACAAAAATATCCCCTTAACCGTACTGTAGTGGCCCGATACAACCAATAAAATAAATACCGAACAAAAACGAATATCTTGTTCCAGTATCCTGTACCAGGGAGTCCGGTATTCAGAGTTGTTTTATTGTATGTATAAGAGTCAACATATTCACATCTCATCCGATCATGGTGGGGAGGCGGGTGGGGGGGCGTCTGGGCAAGTCTTCATACAATTATTTACCTTGCCTCTGTCTCCCACCAGTAATTAAAGACTTGGTAATAAGATCCAATTCCAAGGAGGTGTTTCGCTAATGCAGCTGAATGGATAATTGTCTGATTTTCTTGAGTCCTTCCTTTAACACCGGGTCACACAACTCCCTAAGTGAGTGTTGTTGTGGCAGCCTCTTCCTCCCTCACCAGCCTCCAGACAACCACCTTAGAACAAACTCAAGCATCAAGTCAAGTCATCCATCAAGCCTTCGTGTTTACTGACGTCATCGTTCACCACTACTTAATATCTTCCTTGGTTTTTGTTTTAATGTATTTCAGGTCTTTAGGAACCAATGAGCCGGTCTTAATATTTACACAAGACCATAAACATTGGAACTATTATGACGTGTTTTATTACTCTCGCTAAGGGGTCGTGGTAGTAGTAGGAGGGATGCCGGTTTATTTTATATATGTAACTATGTGGTCAACTAAATGTGTATGTTAGTAGTTGCAACGTGAATACTTATTATTATTATTATTAGTAGTAGTACTATTACTATTACTATTATTATTGTTATTACTATTATTATAGCTACTGTTATTAGCCTATCATTATTATTACTGCAATGCCGACAATGTTGTTGATCAAAAT
>NW_024757808.1:0-20210 GCF_018991925.1 Homarus americanus | reverse complement strand
GGATTTGAACCAACAATCTTATAATTGTGACCGGGGGACGCTACCTCTGGGCCACCAGGACAATAAAAGCAGTCCTAGACTCTGCTATATTTCACACAAAGCCTGTTCAACGAGCTTATGGCGCCGTGAACCTCTAATGGGGACCACCCGTGCCGCTTAAGTGATCAGGGCAACGTTTTACCAAATCTAGCTTCGAAACACGAGGATCCATATATATTTCATTAACCCAATAAAGCACGCGGACTTCTACATATAATCAACACCTCACCCCACCAGGATTTGAACCCACAATCTTATAATTGTGACCGGGGGACGCTAACTCTGGGCCACCAGGACAATAAAAGCAGTCCTAGACTCTGCTATATTTCACAAATAGCCTGTTCAACGAGCTTATGGCGCCGTGAAACTCTAATGGGGACCACCCGTGCTGCTTAGGTGATCAGACCAACATTTTACCAAATGCGGCTTCGAAACAAGAAGGATCCATATATATTTCATTAGCCCAATAAAGCACGTGGACTTCTACATTTAATCAACACCTCACCCCACCAGGATTTGAACCCACGATCTTATAATTGTGACCGGGGAACGCTACCTCTGGGCCCCCAGGACAATAAAAGCAGTCCTAGACTCTGCTATATTTCACAATAAACCTGTTCAACGAGCTTATGGCGCCGTGAACCTCTGATGGGGACCACCCATGCCGCTTAGGTGATCGGAGCAACGTTTTACCAAATGCGGCTTCGAAGCACGAGGATCCATATATATTTCATTAGCCCAATAAAGCACGCGGACTTCTTCATATAATCAACACCTCACCCCACCAGGATTCGAACCCACGATCTTCTAATTATGACCGGGGAACGTTACCTCTGGCTCACCAGGAGAATAAAAGCATTCCTAGACTTTCCTATATTTCACACAAAGCCTGTTCAACGAGCTTATGGCGCCGTGAACCTCTAATGGGGACCACCCGTGCCGCTTAGGTAATCAGAGCAACGTTTTACCAAATGCGGCTTCGAAACCCGAGGATCCATATATTTTTCATTAGCCCAATAAAGCACGCAGACTTCTACATATAATCAACACCTCACCCCACCAGCATTTGAACCCACGATCTTATAATTGTGACCGGGGAATGCTACCTCTAGACCTGGGACAATAAAAGCAGTCCTAGACTCTGCTATGTTTCACTGGCCTATTTCAACAGGCTTATGGCGCCGTGAACCTCTAATGGGGACCACCCGTGCGGCAAGGTGATTGATCAGAGCAACGTTTTACCAAATGTGGCTTCGAAACCCGAGGATCCTTATATATTTCATTAGACCATTAAAGCACCCGGACTTCTACATGTACTCAACACCTCACCCCACCAGGATTTGAACCAAAGATCTTATAATTGTGACCGGGGAACGCTACCGCTGGGCCACCAGGACAATAAAAGCAGTCCTAGACTCTGCTATATTTCACACAAAGCCTGTTCAATGAGCTTATGGCGCCGTGAACCTCTAATGGGGACCACCCATGCCGTTTAGGTGATTAGAGCAACGTTTTACCAAATGCGGTTTCGAAACACGAGGATCCATATATATTTCATTAGCCCAATAAAGCACGCGGACTTCTCATATAATCAACACCTCACACCACCAGGATTCGAACCCACGATCTTTAATTGTGACCGGGGAACGCTACCTCTGGGCCACCAGGACACTAAGAGCAGTCCTAGACTCTGCTATATTACACACAAAGCCTGTTCAACGAGCTTATGGCGCCATGAACCTCTAATGGGGACCACCCGTGCCGCTTAGGTGATCAGACCAACGTTTTACTAAATGCGGCTTCGAAACAAGAAGGATCCATATATATTTCATTAGCCCAATAAAGCACGCGGACTTCTACATATAATCAACACCTCACCCCACCAGGGTTCAAACCCACGATCTTATAATTGTGACCGGGGTATGCTACCTCTGGGCCACCACGACAATAAAAGCAGCTCTAGACTCTGCTATATTTCACACAAAGCCTGTTCAACGAGCTTATGGCGCCGTGAACCTCTAATGGGGACCACCCGTGCCGCTTAAGTGATCAGGGCAACGTTTTACCAAATCTGGCTTCGAAACACGAGGATCCATATATATTTCATTAACCCAATAATGCACGCGGACTTCTACATATAATCAACACCTCACCCCACGAGGATTTGAACCCACAATCTTATAATTGTGACCGGGGGACGCTAACTCTGGGCCACCAGGACAATAAAAGCAGTTCTAGACTCTGCTATATTTCACACATAGCCTGTTCAACGAGCTTATGGCGCCGTGAAACTCTAATGGGGACCACCCGTGCTGCTTAGGTGATCAGACCAACATTTTACCAAATGCGGCTTCGAAACAAGAAGGATCCATATATATTTCATTAGCCCAATAAAGCACGTGGACTTCTACAATTAATCAACACCTCACCCCACCAGGATTTGAACTCACGATCTTATAATTGTGACCGGGGAACGCTACCTCTGGGCCACCAGGACAATAAAAGCAGTCCTAGACTCTGCTATATTTCACACAAAACCTGTTCAACGAGCTTATGGCGCCGTGAACCTCTGATGGGGACCACCCATGCCGCTTAGGTGATCGGAGCAACGTTTTACCAAATGCGGCTTCGAAGCACGAGGATCCACATATATTTCATTAGCCCAATAAAGCACGCGGACTTCTTCATATAATCAACACCTCACCCCACCAGGATTGAACCCACGATCTTCTAATTATGACCGGGGAACGCTACCTCTGGCTCACCAGGAGACTAAAAGCATTCCTAGACTCTCCTATATTTCACACAAAGCCTGTTCAACGAGCTTATGGCGCCGTGAACCTCTAATGGGGACCACCCGTGCCGCTTAGGTGATCAGAGCAACGTTTTACCAAATGCGGCTTCGAATCACGAGGATCCATATATATTTCATTAGCCCAATAAAGCACGCGGACTTCTACATATAATCAACACCTCACCCCACCAAATTTGAACCCACAATCTTATAGTGGCGAGGCCGGGGACTATACCTCCTGGGCCACCAAGGACAATAAAGCAGTCCTAGACTCTGCTATATTTCCACAACCTGTTTCCAGCGAGCTTATGGCGCCGTGAACCTCTAATGGGGACCACGCACGCTGCTTAGGTGATCAGAGCAACGTTTTACCAAATGCGGCTTCGAAACACGAGGATCCATATATATTTCATTAGCCCAATAAAGCACGCGGACTTCTTCATATAATCAACACCTCACCCCACCAGGATTCGAACCCACGATCTTCTAATTGTGACCGGGGAACGCTACCTTTGGCCCACCAGGACACTAAAAGCATTCCTAGACTCTGCTATATTTCACATAAAGCCTGTTCAACGAGCTTATGGCGCCGTGAACCTCTAATGGGGACCCCCCGTGCCGCTTAGGTGATCAGAGCAACGTTTTATCAAATGTGGCTTCGAAACAAGAGGATCCATATACATTTCATTAGACCATTAAAGCACGCGGACTTCTACATATAATCAACACCTCACCCCACCAGGATTTGAACCAACGATCTTATAATTGTGACCGGGGAACGCTGCCTCTGGGCCACCAGGACAATAAAAGCAGTCCTAGACTCTGCTATATTTCACACAAAGCCTGTTCAGCGAGCTTATGTCGCCGTGAACCTCTAATGGGGATCACCCGTGCCGCTTAGGTGATCAGAGCAACGTTTTACCAAATGCGGTTTCAAAACACGAGGGTCCATATATATTTCATTAGCCCAATAAAGCACGCGGACTTCTACATATAATCAACACCTCACCCCACCAGTATTTGAACCCACGATCTTATAATTGTGACCGCGGTATGCTACCGCTGGGCCACCAGGACAATAAAAGCAGTCCTAGACTCTGCTCTCTCACACAAAGCCTGTTCAATGAGCTTATGGCGCCGTAGACCTCTAATAGGGACCACCCATGCCGTTTAGGTGATTGAGCAACGTTTTTGCAAAATGCGGCTTCGAAACCGCGAGGATCATATATTTCATTAGCCCAATAAAATGCGCTCACTTCTTCCTTATAATCAGCAACACACCCCACAAGTTGAACCCAGATCTTCTAGTAGCGGCCGGGGAGCGGTGCCTCTCTGGGCCACTAGGATAAATAAAAGCAATTCCTAGACTCTGCTATATTTCACACAAAGCCTGTTCAACGAGCTTGTAAGCAAATGTAGACCTCATGGGGGCCCACCGTACCCATAGGTGATCGAGCAACGTTTTTACCGAATCGCGGACTTCTACATATAATCAACACCTCCACCCACAAGTTCGCCCACGATCTTATAATTGTGACCGGGTTATGCTACCTCTGGGCCACAAGGACAATAAAAGCAGTCCTAGACTCTACTATATTTCACACAAAGACTGTTGAACGACCTTATGGCGCCATGAACCTCTAATGGAGACCACCCGTGCCGCTTAGGTGATCAGAGCAACCTTTTACCAAATCCGGCTTGGAAACACGAGGATCCATATATATTTCATTAGCCCAATAAATCACTCGGACTTCTACATATAATCAACACCTCACCCCACCAGGATTCAAACCCACGATCTTATAATTGTGACCGGGTTATGCTACCTCTGGGCCACAAGGACAATAAAAGCAGTCCTAGACTCTACTATATTTCACACAGCCTGTTCAACGACCTTATGGCGCCATGAACCTCTAATACGGACCACCGTGCCCATGCCCAGGTGATCAGGGCAACGTTTTACCAAATCTGGCTTCGAAACACGAGGATCCATATATATTTCATTAACCCAATAAAGCACGCGGACTTCTACATATAATCAACACCTCAACCCACTAGGATTTGAACCAACAATCTTATAATTGTGACCGGGGGATGCTACCTCTGGGCCACCAGGACAATAAAAGCAGTCCTAGACTCTGCTATATTTCACACAAAGCCTGTTCAACGAGCTTATGGCGCCGTGAACCTCTAATGGGGACCACCCGTGCCGCTTAAGTGATCAGGGCAACGTTTTACCAAATCTGGCTTCGAAACACGAGGATCCATATATATTTCATTAACCCAATAAAGCACGCGGACTTCTACATATAATCAACACCTCACCCCACCAGGATTTGAACCCACAATCTTGTAATTTTGACCGGGGGACGCTAACTCTGGGCCACCAGGACAATAAAAGCAGTCCTAGACTCTGCTATATTTCACACATAGCCTGTTCAACGAGCTTATGGCGCCGTGAAACTCTAATTCGGACCACCCGTGCTGCTTAGGTGATCAGACCAACATTTTACCAAATGCGGCTTCGAAACAAGAAGGATCCATATATATTTCATTAGCCCAATAAAGCACGTGGACTTCTACATTTAATCAACACCTCACCCCACCAGGATTTGAACCCACGATCTTATAATTGTGACCGGGGAACGCTACCTCTGGGCCACCAGGACAATAAAAGCAGTCCTAGACTCTGCTATATTTCACACAAAACCTGTTCAACGAGCTTATGGCGCCGTGAACCTCTGATGGGGACCACCCATGCCGCTTAGGTGATCGGAGCAACGTTTTACCAAATGCGGCTTCGAAGCACGAGGATCCATATATATTTCATTAGCCCAATAACCACGATCTTCTAATTATGACCGGGGAACGCTACCTCTGGCTCACCAGGAGACTAAAAGCATTCCTAGACTCTCCTATATTTCACACAAAGCCTGTTCAACGAGCTTATGGCGCCGTGAACCTCTAATGGGGACCACCCGTGCCGCTTAGGTGATCAGAGCAACGTTTTACCAAATGTGGCTTCGAAACCCGAGGATCCATATATATTTCATTAGACCATTAAAGCACGCGGACTTCTACATGTAATCAACACCTCACCCCACCAGGATTTAAACCAACGATCTTATAATTGTGACCGGGGAACGCTACCGCTGGGCCACCAGGACAATAAAAGCAGTCCTAGACTCTGCTATATTTCACACAAAGCCTGTTCAATGAGCTTATGGCGCCGTGAACCTCTAATGGGGACCACCCATGCCGTTTAGGTGATTAGAGCAACGTTTTCCCAAATGCGGCTTCGAAACACGAGGATCCATATGTATTTCATTAGCCCAATAAAGCACGCTCACTTCTTCATATAATCAACAACACACCCCACCAGGATTCGAACCCAAGATCTTCTAATTGTGACCGGGGAACGCTACCTCTGGGCCACCAGGACACTAAGAGCAGTCCTAGACTCTGCTATATTACACACAAAGCCTGTTCAACGAGCTTATGGCGCCATGAAACTCTAATGGGGACCACCCGTGCCGCTTAGGTGATCAGACCAACGTTTTACTAAATGCGGCTTCGAAACAAGAAGGATCCATATATATTTCATTAGCCCAATAAAGCACGCGGACTTCTACATATAATCAACACCTCACCCCACCAGGGTTCAAACCCACGATCTTATAATTGTGACCCGGGTATGCTACCTCTGGGCCACCACGACAATAAAAACAGTTCTAGACTCTACTATATTTCACACAAAGCCTGTTCAACGAGCTTATGGCGCTATGAACCACTATAGGGGACCACCCGTGCCGCTTAGGTGATCAGAGCAACGTTTAACCAAATGCGGCTTCGAAACCCGGGGATCCATAAATATTTCATTAGCCCAATAAAGCACGCAGACTTCTACATATAATCAAAGCCTCACCCCACTAGGATTTGAAGCCACGATCTTATAATTGTGACCGGGGAACGCTACCTCTGGGCCACCAGGACAATAAAAGCAGTCCTAGACTCTACTATATTTCACACAAGCCTGTTCAACGATCTTATGGCACCATGAACCTCTAATGGGGACCACCAGGTACGCGCCATTGATCAGAGCAACGCGGTTTGCAAATCCGGTTTCCGAAACACGAGGATCATATATATTTCATTAGCCCAATAAACCACGTGGACTTACGCTAATCAACACCTCACCCTACCAGGATTTGAACCCGCGATCTTATAATTGTGACCGGGGGATGCTACCTCTGGGCCACCAGGACAATAAAAGCAGTCCTAGACTCTGCTATATTTCACACAAAGCCTGTTCAACGAGCTTATGGCGCCGTGAACCTCTAATGGGGACCACCCGTGCCGCTTAAGTGATCAGGGCAACGTTTTACCAAATCTGCCTTCGAAACACGAGGATCCATATATATTTCATTAACCCAATATAGCACGCGGACTTCTACATATAATCAACACCTCAACCCACTAGGATTTGAACCAACAATCTTATAATTGTGACCGGGGGATGCTACCTCTGGGCCACCAGGACAATAAAAGCAGTCCTAGACTCTGCTATATTTCACACAAAGCCTGTTCAACGAGCTTATGGCGCCGTGAACCTCTAATGGGGACCACCCGTGCTGCTTAAGTGATCAGGGCAACCTTTTACCAAATCTGGCTTCGAAACACGAGGATCCATATATATTTCATTAACCCAATAAAGCACGCGGACTTCTACATATAATCAACACCTCACCCCACCAGGATTTGAACCCACAATCTTATAATTGTGACCGGGGGACGCTAACTCTGGGCCACCAGGACAATAATAGCAGTCCTAGACTCTGCTATATTTCACAAATAGCCTGTTCAGCAGGCTTGTAGGCGTGATGAAGCTCTAATGGGGACCACCGTGCTGTAGGTGATCAGACAACATTTTGCAAATCACGGCCGAAACAAGTCCATATATATTTCATTAGCCCAATAAAGCACGTGGACTTCTACATTTAATCAACACCTCACCCCACCAGGATTTGAACCCACGGTCTTATAATTGTGACCGGGGAACGCTACCTCTGGGCCACCAGGACAATAAAAGCAGTCCTAGACTCTGCTATATTTCACAATAAACCTGTTCAACGAGCTTATGGCGCCGTGAACCTCTGATGGGGACCACCCATGCCGCTTAGGTGATCGGAACAACGTTTTACCAAATGCGGCTTCGAAGCACGAGGATCCATATATATTTCATTAGCCCAATAAAGCACGCGGACTTCTTCATATAATCAACACCTCACCCCACCAGGATTCGAACCCACGATCTTCTAATTATGACCGGGGAACGCTACCTCTGGCTCACAAGGAGACTAAAAGCATTCCTAGACTCTCCTATATTTCACACAAAGCCTGTTCAGAGGCTTGTAGGCCCGTGAGCCTCTAATGGGGACCACCGTGCGGCAGGTAATCAAACAACGTTTTGCAAATGCTGCTTTAAGCCCGAGATCCATATATATTTCATTAGCCCAATAAAGTACGCGCATTTCTACATATACTCAACACCTCACCCCACCAGGATTTGAAACCACGATCTTATAATTGTGACCGGGGAACGCTACCTCTGAGCCACCAGGACAATAAAAGCAGTCCTAGACTCTGCTATATTTCTCACAAAGCCTGTTCAACGAGTTTATGGCGCCGTGAACCTCTAATGGGGACCACCCGTGCCGCTTAGGTGATCAGAGCAACGTTTTACCAAATGTGGCTTCGAAACCCGAGGATCCTTATATATTTCATTAGACCATTAAAGCACCCGGACTTCTACATGTACTCAACACCTCACCCCACCAGGATTTGAACCAAAGATCTTATAATTGTGACCGGGGAACGCTACCGCTGGGCCACCAGGACAATAAAAGCAGTCCTAGACTCTGCTATATTTCACACAAAGCCTGTTCAATGAGCTTATGGCGCCGTGAACCTCTAATGGGGACAACCCATGCCGTTTAGGTGATTAGAGCAACGTTTTACCAAATGCGGCTTCGAAACACGAGGATCCATATATATTTCATTAGCCCAATAAAGCACGCTCACTTCTTCATATAATCAACAACACACCCCACAGGATTCCAGACCCAGGTCTTTAAATTTCTTGACCGGGGCACTTCCTCTGGGCCTGGGACACTAAGAGCAATTCCTAGACTCTGCTATATTACACACTAAGCCCTGTTCAGCAGGCTTGGCCATGGGCACCTAATACAGGATACCGTTGCGCTTAGGTGATCAGACCAACGTTTGTTTTACTTCATCTGGCCCAGAAACAAGATCCATATATATTTCATTAGCCCAATAAAGCACGCGGACTTCTACATATAATCAACACCTCACCCCACCAGGGTTCAAACCCACGATCTTATAATTGTGACCGGGGTATGCTACCTCTGGGCCACCACGACAATAAAAGCAGCTCTAGACTCTGCTATATTTCACACAAAGCCTGTTCAACGAGCTTATGGCGCCGTGAACCTCTAATGGGGACCACCCGTGCCGCTTAAGTGATCAGGGCAACGTTTTACCAAATCTGGCTTCGAAACACGAGGATCCATATATATTTCATTAACCCAATAAAGCACGCGGACTTCTACATATAATCAACACCTCACCCCACCAGGATTTGAACCCACAATCTTATAATTGTGACCGGGGGACGCTAACTCTGGGCCACCAGGACAATAAAAGCAGTCCTAGACTCTGCTATATTTCACACATAGCCTGTTCAACGAGCTTATGTCGCCGTGAAACTCTAATGGGGACCACCCGTGCTGCTTAGGTGATCAGACCAACATTTTACCAAATGCGGCTTCGAAACAAGAAGGATCCATATATATTTCATTAGCCCAATAAAGCACGTGGACTTCTACATTTAATCAACACCTCACCCCACCAGGATTTGAACCCACGATCTTATAGTTGTGACCGGGGAACGCTAACTCTGGGCCACCAGGACAATAAAAGCAGTCTTAGACTCTGCTATATTTCACACAAAACCTGTTCAACGAGCTTATGGCGCCGTGAACCTCTGATGGGGACCACCCATGCCGCTTAGGTGATCGGAGCAACGTTTTACCAAATGCGGCTTCGAAGCACGAGGATCCACATATATTTCATTAGCCCAATAAAGCACGCGGACTTCTTCATATAATCAACACCTCACCCCACCAGGATTCGAACTACGATCTTCTAATTATGACCGGGGAACGCTACCTCTGGCTCACCAGGAGACTAAAAGCATTCCTAGACTCTCCTATATTTCACACAAAGCCTGTTCAACGAGCTTATGGAGCCGTGAACCTCTAATGGGGACCACCCGTGCCGCTTAGGTGATCAGAGCAACGTTTTACCAAATGTGGCTTCGAAACCCGAGGATCCATATATATTTCATTAGACCATTAAAGCATGCGGACTTTTACATGTAATCAACACCTCACCCCACCAGGATTTGAACCAACGATCTTATAATTGTGACCGGGGAACGCTACCGCTGGGCCACCAGGACAATAAAAGCAGTCCTAGACTCTGCTATATTTCACACAAAGCCTGTTCAATGAGCTTATGGCGCCGTGAACCTCTAATGGGGACCACCCATGACGTTTAGGTGATTAGAGCAACGTTTTACCAAATGCGGCTTCGAAACACGAGGATCCATATATATTTCATTAGCCCAATAAAGCACGCTCACTTCTTCGCCATCAACAACACACCCCACCAAGTTCGAACCCAAGATCTTCCCTGATAGCGGCGAGAACTGCCTCTGGGCCACCAGGACACTAAGAGCAGTCTAGACTCTGCTATAGTACACACAAAAGCCTGTTCAGCGAGCTTATGAAGCCATGAACACTCTAATACAAGGGACCACCGGTGCAGCTTAGGTGATCAGACCAACGTTTTACTAAATACTGACTTTGAAACAAAGAAGGATCCATATATATTTCATTAGCCCAATAAAAGCACGCGGACTTCTACATATAATCAACACCTCACCCCACCAGGGTTCAAACCCACGATCTTATAATTGTGACCGGGGTGTGCTACCTCTGGGCCACCACGACAATAAAAGCAGTTCTAGACTCTACTATATTTCACACAAAGCCTGTTCAACGAGCTTATGGCGCTATGAACCACTATAGGGGACCACCCGTGCCGCTTAGGTGATCAGAGCAACGTTTAACCAAATACGGCTTCGAAACCCGAGGATCCATAAATATTTCATTAGCCCAATAAAGCACGCAGACTTCTACATATAATCAAAGCCTCACCCACCAGGATTTGAAGCCCGCGATCTTATAATTGTGACGAGACGCTACCTCTGGGCCACCAGGACAAGAGAAAAAACAGTCCTACGGAGCTCTACTATATTTCACACACAAAGCCTGTTCAACGACCTTGTAGGCCATGAACCTCTAATGGGGACCACCAGTGCGCGCCCAGGTGATTGATCAGAGCAACGTTTTACCAAATCGGTTCGAAACACGAGGATCCATATATATTTCATTAGCACAATAAAGCACGCGGACATCTACATATAATCAACACCTCACCCCACCAGGATTTTAACCCACTATCTTATAATTGTGACCGGGGAACGCTACCTCTGGGCAACCAGTACAATAAAAGCAGTCCTAGATTCTACTATATTTCAGAACAAAGCCTGTTCAACAACCTTATGGCGCCATGAACCTCTAATGGGGACCACCTGTGCCGCTTAGGTGATCGGAGCAACGTTTTACCAAATCCGGCTTCGAAACACGAGGATCAATATATATTTCAATAGCCCAATAAAGCACGCTTACTTCTACATATAATCAGCACCTCACCCCACCAGGATTTGAACCCACGATCTTATAATTGTGACCGGGGAACGCTACCTCTGGGCCACCAGGACAATAAAAGCAGTCCTAGACTCTGCTATATTTCACACAAAACCTGTTCAACGAGCTTATGGCGCCGTGAACCTTCTGATGGGGACCACCCATGCCGCTTAGGTGATCGGAGCAACGTTTTACCAAATGCGGCTTCGAAGCACGAGGATCCGTATATATTTCATTAGCCCAATAAAGCACGCGGACTTCTTCATATAATCAACACCTCACCCCACCAGGATTCGAACCCACGATCTTCTAATTATGACCGGGGAACGCTACCTCTGGCTCACCAGGAGATTAAAAGCATTCCTAGACTCTGCTATATTTCACACAAAGCCTGTTCAACGAGCTTGTGGCGCCCAGAACCTCTAATGGGGACCACCCGTGCCGCTTAGGTGATCAGAGCAACGTTTTACTAAATGCGGCTTCGAAACCCGAGGATCCATATATTTTTCATTAGCCCAATAAAGCACGCAGACTTCTACATATAATCAACACCTCACCCCACCAGCATTTGAACCCACGATCTTATAATTGTGACCGGGGAATGCTACCTCTGGGCCACCAGGACTTCAAAAGCAGTCCTAGACTCTGCTATATTTCACACGAAACCTGTTCAACGAGCTTATGGCGCCGTGAACCTCTAATGGGGACCACCCAAAAGCCATGGCGATCAGGCAACGTTTTACTAAATGTGGCTTCGAAACCCGAGGATCCATATATATTTCATTAGACCATTAAAGCACGCGGATTCTACATATAATCAACACCTCACCCCACCAAGATTTGAACCCACAATCTTATAATTGTGACCGGGGGACGCTACCTCTGGGCCACCAGGACAATAAAAGCAGTCCTAGACTCTGCTATATTTCACACAAAGCCTGTTCAACGAGCTTATGGCGCCGTGAAACTCTAATGGGGACCACCCGTGCCGCTTAGCTGATCAGACCAACATTTACCAAATGCGGCTTCGAAACACGTATGATCCATATATATTTCATTAGCCCAATAAAGCACGTGGACTTCTACATTTAATCAACACCTCACCCCACCAGGATTTGAACCCACGATCTTATAATTGTGACCGGGTAACGCTACCTCTGGGCCACCAGGACAATAAAAGCAGTCCTAGACTCTGCTATATTTCACACAAAGCCTGTTCAACGAGCTTATGGCGCCGTGAACCTCTGATGGGGACCACCCATGCTGCTTAGGTGATCGGAGCAACGTTTTACCAAATGCGGCTTCGAAGCACGAGGATCCATATATATTTCATTAGCCCAATAAAGCACGCGGACTTCTTCATATAATCAACACCTCACCCCCACCAGGATTCGAACCCACGATCTTCTAATTATGACCGAACGCTACCTCTGCCTACCAGGAGACTACAAAGCATTCCTAGACTCTCCAATATTTTCACATAAAGCTCTGTTCAATTCAGCTTATGCGCCGTGAACTCCTCATCGGGGGATTCACTGTGCCGCTTTAGGTAATCAGAGTAACGTTTACCAAATGCTATTTCGAACCCAGGATCCATATATTTTTCATTAGCCCAATAAAGCACGCAGACTTCTACATATAATCAACACCTCACCCCACCAGCATTTGAACCCACGATCTTATAATTGTGACCGGGGAATGCTACCTCTGGGCCACCAGGACAATAAAAGCAGTCCTAGACTCTGCTATGTTTCACACAAAGCCTGTACATCGAGCTTATGGCGCCGTGAACCTCTAATGGGGACCACCCGTGCCGCTTAGGTGATCAGAGCAACGTTTACCAAATGTGGCTTCGAAACCCGAGGATCCATATATATTTCATTAGACCATTAAAGCACGCGGACTTCTACATGTAATCAACACCTCACCCCACCAGGATTTGAACCAACGATCTTATAATTGTGACCGGGGAACGCTACCGCTGGGCCACCAGGACAATAAAAGCAGTCCTAGACTCTGCTATATTTCACACAAAGCCTGTTCAACGACCTATGGCACCATGAACCTCTAATGGGGACCACCCGTGCCGCTTAGGTGATCAGGGCAACGTTTTACCAAATCTGGCTTCGAAACACGAGGATCCATGTATATTTCATTAGCCCAATAAAGCATGCGGACTTCTACATATAATCAACACCTCACCCCACCAGGATTTGAACCCACGATCTTATAATTGTGACCGGGGAACGCTACCTCTGGGCCACCAGGACAATAAAAGCAGTCCTAGACTCTGCTATATTTCACACAAAACCTGTTCAACGAGCTTATGGCGCCGTGAACCTCTGATGGGGACCACCCATGCTGCTTAGGTGATCGGAGCAACGGTTTACCAAATGCGGCTTCGAAGCACGAGGATCCATATATATTTCATTAGCCCAATAAAGCACGCCGACTTCTTCATATAATCAACACCTCACCCCACCAGGATTCGAACCCACGATCTTCTACTTATGACCGGGGAACGCTACCTCTGGCTCACCAGGAGACTAAAAGCATTCCTAGACTCTCCTATATTTCACACAAAGCCTGTTCAACGAGCTTATGGCGCCGTGAACCTCTAATGGGGACCACCCGTGCCGCTTAGTTAATCAGAGCAACGTTTTACCAAATGCGGCTTCGAAACCCGAGGATCCATATATTTTTCATTAGCCCAATAAAGCACGCAGACTTCTACATATAATCAACACCTCACCCCACCAGCATTTCTGGTGAACCTGACGATCTTATAATCGACCGGGGAATGCTACCGGGCCACCAGGACAATAAAAGCAGTCCTAGACTCGCTGAGATTTACTAATGAAACCTGTTCAACGAGCTTATGGCGCCGCGGAACTCCCACGGGGACCACCTCTGCCGCTTTTAAGTGATCAGGGTAAATGCCTTTACCAAATGTGGCTTCGAAACCCGAGGATCCATATATATTTCATTAGACCATTAAAGCACGCGGACTTCTACATATAATCAACACCTCACCCCTCCAAGATTTGAACCCACAATCTTATAATTGTGACCGGGAGACGCTCCTCTGGGCCACCAGGACAATAAAAGCAGTACTAGACTCTGCTATATTTCACACAAAGCCTGTTCAACGAGCTTATGGCGCCGTGAAACTCTAATGGGGACCACCCGTGCTGCTTAGGTTATCAGACCAACATTTTACCAAATGCGGCTTCGAAACAAGAAGGATCCATATATATTTCATTAGCCCAATAAAGCACGTGGACTTCTACATTTAATCAACACCTCACCCCACCATGATTTGAACCCACGATCTTATAATTGTGACCGGGGAACGCTACCTCTGGGCCACCAGGACAATAAAAGCAGTCCTAGACTCTGCTATATTTCACACAAAACCTGTTCAACGAGCTTATGGCGCCGTGAACCTCTGATGGGGACCACCCATGCCGCTTAGGTGATCGGAGCAACGTTTTACCAAATGCGGCTTTGAAGCACGAGGATCCATATATATTTCATTAGCCCAATAGAGCACGCGGACTTCTTCATATAATCAACACCTCACCCCACCAGGATTCGAACCCACGATCTTCTAATTATGACCGGGGAACGCTACCTCTGGCTCACCAGGAGACTAAAAGCATTCCTAGACTCTCCAATATTTCACACAAAGCCTGTTCAACGAGCTTATGGCGCCGTGAACCTCTAATGGGGACCACTCGTGCCGCTTAGGTAATCAGAGCAACGTTTTACCAAATGCGGCTTCGAAACCCGAGGATCCATATATTTTTCATTAGCCCAATAAAGCACGCAGACTTCTACATATAATCAACACCTCACCCCACCAGCATTTGAACCCACGATCTTATAATTGTGACCGGGGAATGCTACCTCTGTGCCACCAGGACAATAAAAGCAGTCCTAGACTCTGCTATGTTTCACACAAAGCCTGTTCAACGAGCTTATGGCGCCGTGAACCTCTAATGGGGACCACCCGTGCCGCTTAGGTGATCAGAGCAACGTTTTACCAAATGTGGCTTCGAAACCCGAGGATCCATATATATTTCATTAGACCATTAAAGCACGCGGACTTCTACATGTAATCAACACCTCACACCCCACCAGGATTTAAACCAACGATCTTATAATTGTGACCGGGGAACGCTACCGCTGGGCCACCAGGACAATAAAAGCAGTCCTAGACTCTGCTATATTTCACACAAAGCCTGTTCAATGAGCTTATGGCGCCGTGAACCTCTAATGGGGACCACCCATGCCGTTTAGGTGATTAGAGCAACGTTTTACCAAATGCGGCTTCGAAACACGAGGATCCATATATATTTCATTAGCCCAATAAAGCACGCTCACTTCTTCATATAATCAACAACACACCCCACCAGGATTCGAGCCCAAGATCTTCTAATTGTGACCGGGGAACGCTACCTCTGGGCCACCAGGACACTAAGAGCAGTCCTAGACTCTGCTATATTACACACAAAGCCTGTTCAACGAGCTTATGGCGCCATGAACCTCTAATGGGGACCACCCGTGCCGCTTAGGTGATCAGGCCAACGTTTTACTAAATGCGGCTTCGAAACAAGAAGGATCCATATATATTTCATTAGCCCAATAAAGTACGCGGACTTCTACATATAATCAACACCTCACCCCACCAGGGTTCAAACCCACGATCTTATAATTGTGACCGGGGTATGCTACCTCTGGGCCACCACGACAATAAAAGCAGTTCTAGACTATACTATATTTCACACAAAGCCTGTTCAACGAGCTTATGGCGCTATGAACCACTATAGGGGACCACCCGTGCCGCTTAGGTGATCAGAGCAACGTTTAACCAAATGCGGCTTCGAAACCCGAGGATCCATAAATATTTCATTAGCCCAATAAAGCACGCAGATTTCTACATATAATCAAAGCCTCACCCCACCAGGATTTGAAGCCACGATCTTATAATTGTGACCGGGGAATGCTACCTCTGGGCCACCAGGACAAGAAAAGCAGTCCTAGACTCTACTATATTTCACACAAAGCCTGTTCAACGACCTTATGGCGCCATGAACCTCTAATGGGGACCACCAGTGCCGCTTAGGTGATCAGAGCAACGTTTTACCAAATCCGGTTTCGAAACACGAGGATCCATATATATTTCATTAGCCCAATAAAGCACGTGGACTTTTAAATATAATCAACACCTCACCCTACCAGGATTTGAACCCACGATTTTATAATTGTGACCAGGAAACGCTACCTCTGGGCCACTAGGACAATAAAAGCAGTCCTAGACTCTGCTATATTTCACACAAAGCCTGTTCAACGACCTTATGGCACCATGAACCTCTAATGGGGACCACCCGTGCCGCTTAGGTGATCAGGGCAACGTTTTACCAAATCTGGCTTCGAAACACGAGGATCCATATATATTTCATTAGCCCAATTAAGCACGCGGACTTCTTCATATAATCAACACCTCACCCCACCAGGATTCGAACCCACGATCTTCTAATTGCGACAGGGGAACGCTACCTCTGGGCCACCAGGACACTAAAAGCATTCCTAGACTCTGCTATATTTCACACAAAGCCTGTTCAACTTGCTTATGGCACCGTGAACCTCTAATGGGGAACACCCGTGCCGCTTAGGTGATCAGAGCAACGTTTTACCAAATGCGGCTTCGAAACAAGGAGGATCCATAAATATTTCATTAGCCCAATAAAGTAATGCGGGACTTTCATATATAATCAACACCTCACCCCACCAGGATTTGAACCCACGATCTTATAATTGTGAGCGGGGAACGCTACCTCTGGGCCACCAGGACAATAAAAGCAGTCCTAGACTCTGGTATATTTCACACAAAGCCTGTTCAACGAGCTTATGGCGCCGTGAACCTCTAATGGGGAACACCTGTACCGCTTAGGTGATCAGAGCAACGTTTTACCAAATCCGGCTTCGAAACAAGAGGATCCATATATATTTCATTAGCCCAATAAAGCATGCTGACTTCTACATATAATCAACACCTCACCCCACCAGGATTCAAACCCACGATCTTATAATTGTGACCGGGGTATGCTATCTCTGGGCCACAAGGACAATAAAAGCAGTCTTAGACTCTACTATATTTCACACAAAGACTGTTCAACGACCTTATGGCGCCATGAACTTAATGGAGACCCACCATGCCGCTTAGGGGTGATTTCAGGAGGAACATTTACGAACCGCTTGGAAACACGAGATCCATATATATTTCTATTAGCCCAATAAATCACTCGACTTCTAAGTATATAATCAACACCTCACCCTACCAGGATTCAAACCCACGATCTTATAATTGTGACCGGGGTATGCTATCTCTGGGCCACCAGGACAATAAAAGCAGTCCTAGACTCTACTATATTTCACACAAAGCCTGTTCAACGACCTTATGGCACCATGAACCTCTAATGGGGACCACCCGTGCCGCTTAGGTGATCAGGGCAACGCTTTACCAAATGCGGCTTCGAAACGTGAGGATCCATATATATTTCATAAGCCCAATAAAGCACGCGGACTTCTACATATAATCAACACCTCACCCCACCAGGATTTGAACCCACGATCTTATAATTGTGACCGGGGAACGCTACCTCTGGGCCACGAGGACAATAAAAGCAGTCCTAGACTCTGCTATATTTCACATAAAGCCTGTTCAACGAGCTTATGGCGCCGTGAACCTCTAATGGGGACCACCCATGCCGCTTAGGTGATCAGAGCAACGTTTTACCTAATGCGGCTTCAAAACACGAGGATCCATATATATTTCATTAGCCCAATAAAGCACGCGGACTTCTACATATAATCAACACCTCACCCCACCAGGATTTGAACCCCCAATCTTATAATTGTGACCGGGGGACGCTAACTCTGGGCCACCAGGACAATAAAAGCAGTCCTAGACTTCTGCTATATTTCACACATAGCCTGTTCAACGAGCTTATGGCGCCGTGAAACTCTAATGGGGACCACCCGTGCTGCTTAGGTGATCAGACCAACATTTTACCAAATGCGGCTTCGAAACAAGAAGGATCCATATATATTTCATTAGCCCAATAAAGCACGTGGACTTCTACATTTAATCAACACTTCACCCCACCAGGATTTGAACCCACGATCTTATAATTGTGACCGGGGAACGCTACCTCTGGGCCACCAGGACAATAAAAGCAGTCCTAGACTCTGCTATATTTCACACAAAGCCTGTTCAACGAGCTTATGGCACCGTGAACCTCTGATGGGGACCACCCATGCCGCTTAGGTGATCGGAGCAACGTTTTACCAAATGCGGCTTCGAAGCACGAGGATCCATATATATTTCATTAGCCCAATAAAGCACGCGGACTTCTTCATATAATCAACACCTCACCCCACCAGGATTCGAACCCACGATCTTCAAATTATGACCGGGGAACGCTACCTCTGGCTCACCAGGAGACTAAAAGCATTCCTAGACTCTCCTATATTTCACACAAAGCCTGTTCAACGAGCTTATGGCGCCGTAAACCTCTAATGGGGACCACCCGTGCCGCTTAGGTGATCAGAGCAACGTTTTACCAAATGCGGCTTCGAAACCCGAGGATCCATATATTTTCTATTAGCCTAATAAAGCACGAGACTTCTACATATAACTCAACACCTCACCCCAATCCATGACCGGGGAATGCTACCCCAGCCAATTGCAGGACAATAAAAGCAGTCCCAGACTCTGCTATGTTTCACACAAAGCCTGTTCAACGAGCTTATGGCGCCGTGAACCTCTAATGGGGACCACCCGTGCCGCTTAGGTGATCAGAGCACCGTTTTACCAAATGTGGCTTCGAAACCCGAGGATCCATATATATTTCATTAGACCATTAAAGCACGCGGACTTCTACATGTAATCAACACCTCACCCCACCAGGATTTGAACCAACGATCTTATAATTGTGACCGGGGAACGCTACCGCTGGGCCACCAGGACAATAAAAGCAGTCCTAGACTCTGCTATATTTCACACAAAGCCTGTTCAATGAGCTTATGGCGCCGTGAACCTCTT
This sequence comes from Homarus americanus, assembly GCF_018991925.1. Classification (NCBI taxonomy): domain Eukaryota; kingdom Metazoa; phylum Arthropoda; class Malacostraca; order Decapoda; family Nephropidae; genus Homarus; species Homarus americanus. Next base: position 412 of record NW_024757808.1, on the reverse strand, counting down.
ATGGGGACCACCCATGCCGTTTAGGTGATTAGAGCAACGTTTTACCAAATGCGGCTTCGAAACACGAGGATCTATATATATTTCATTAGCCCAATAAAGCACGCTCACTTCTTCATATAATCAACAACACACCCCACCAGGATTCGAACCCAAGATCTTCAAATTGTGACCGGGGAACGCTACCTCTGGGCCACCAGGACACTAAGAGCAGTCCAAGACTCTGCTATATTACACACAAAGCATGTTCAACGAGCTTATGGCGCCATGAACCTCTAATGGGGACCACCCGTGCCGCTTAGGTGATCAGACCAACGTTTTACTAAATGCGGCTTCGAAACAAGAAGGATCCATATATATTTCATTAGCCCAATAAAGTACGCGGACTTCTACATATAATCAACACCTCACCCCA
>NW_024757807.1:0-2627 GCF_018991925.1 Homarus americanus | reverse complement strand
TGTTATATAGATCAGGGGACTTTGTTATATGGATCAGGGACTTTGTTATACTAGATCAGGACTTTGTTATACTAGATCAGGGACTTTGTTATGCTAGATCAGGGACTTTGTTATACTAGATCAGGGGACTTTGTTATACTAGATCAGGACTTTGTTATACTTGATCAGGGGACTTTTGTTATACTTAGATCAGGGACTTTGTTATACTAGATCAGGGACTTTGTTATACTAGATCAGGGACTTTGTTATATAGATCAGGGGACTTTGTTATACTAGATCAGGGGACTTGTTATACTAGATCAGGGACTTTGTTTTCTTGATCAGGGACTTTGTTATATACTAGATCAGGGGACTTTGTTATAGCTAGATCGAGGGACTTTGTTATACTAGATCAGGGACTTTGTTATACTAGATCAGGACTTTGTTATATTTACTATATCAGGGACTTTGTACTAGATCAGGAGACTTTGTTATACTTCAGATCAGGACTTTTGTTATACTAGATCAGGGGACTTTGTTATACTAGATCAGGGACGTTGTTATGCTAGATCAGGGACTTTGTTATACTAGATCAGGGACTTTGTTATACTTGATCAGGGACTTTGTTATACTAGATCAGGGGACTTTGTTATACTTATTAGATCAGGGGACTTTGTTATACTCGATCAGGGGACTTGTTATATTAGATCAGGGGACTTTGTTATACTAGATTAGGGACTTTGTTATATCTAGATCAGGGACTTTGTTATACTAGATCAGGGTACTTTGTTATACTAGATCAGGGACTTTGTTACCACGATCAGGGACTTTGTTATACTAGATCGAGGGGACTTTGTTATACTAGATTGGGGACTTTGTTATATACTAGATCAGGGTACTTTGTTGCTATACTAGATCAGGGGACTTTGTTATGTACTCGATCAGGGTACTTTGTTGCTAGATCGGGGACTTTGTTATACCAGATCAGGGACTTTGTTATACTTGATCAGGGACTTTGTTATATTAGATTGGGGTACTTTGTTATACTTGATCAGGGACTTTGTTTATACTAGATTAGGGACTTTGTTATACTGGATCAGGGGACTTTGTTATACTAGATCAGGGGACTTTGTTATACTTGATTAGGGACTTTGTTATATCTAGATCGGGGGCTTTGTTATACTATGGATCAGGGGACTTTGTTATACTAGATCAGGGGACTTTGTTATACTCGATCAGGGGACTTTGTTATAGATCAGGGGACTTTTATACTCGATCGGGGACTTTGTTATATCTAGATCAGGGGACTTTGTTATACTGGATTAGGGGGACTTTGTTATACTTTAGATCAGGGGACTTTGTTATACTAGATCAGGGACTTTGTTATACTAGATTGGGGGACTTTGTTATACTCGATGAGGGGACTTTTGTTATACTAGATCAGGGGACTTTGTTATATTAGATCAGGGGGACTTTGTTATACTAGATGGGGGACTTTGTTATATCTAGATGGGGGACTTTGTTATACTCGATCAGGGGGACTTTGTTATACTGATCAGGGACTTGTTACTACTAGATCAGGGGACTTTGTTATACTAGATCAGGGGACTTTGTTATACTAGATCAGGGGACTTTGTTATACTAGATCAGGGGGACTTTGTTATACTAGATCAGGGCTTTGTTATCTCGATCAGGGATTTGTTATAGATCAGGGGACTTTGTTATATACTCGATCAGGGGAGACTTTGTTATACTAGATCAGGGACTTTGTTATTCTAGATCAGGGGACTTTGTTATACTTGATCAGGGGACTTTGTTATACTAGATCAGGGACTTTGTTATACTAGATCAGGGACTTTGTTATACTTAGATCAGGGGACTTTGTTATATTAGATTAGGATTTGTTATACTCTGGGGACTTTGTTATACTAGATCAGGGGACTTTGTTATACTCGATCGGGGACTTTGTTATACTAGATCAGGGGACTTTGTTATACTAGATCAGGGGACTTTGTTATCCTAGATTAGGGGACTTTGTTATACTAGATCAGGGACTTTGTTATACTAGATCAGGGGACTTTGTTATATTAGATTAGGGGACTTTATTTATCTCAATGGGGGACTTTGTTACTAGATCAGGGGACTTTGTTATACTAGATCAGGGGACTTTGTTATACTAGATCAGGGACTTTTGTTATACCTGATCAGGACTTTGTTATACTAGATTAGGGGACTTTGTTATACTCGATCAGGGGACTTTGTTATATACTAGATCAGGGGGACTTTGTTATACTGGATCGGGGGACTTTGTTATATAGATCAGGGACTTTGTTATATGATCGGGGGACTTTGTTATATTAGATCAGGGGACTTTGTTTATACTAGATCAGGGGGACTTTGTTATACTAGATTAGGAGTGCTTTGTTGTACTCGATCAGGGACTTTGTTATACTAGATCAGGGGACTTTGTTATACTAGATCCAGGGGACTTTGTTATACTTGATCAGGGGGACTTTGTTATATACTAGATCAGGGGACTTTGTTATATCTCGATCAGGACTTTGTTATATGCTAGATCGGGGACTTTTATACTAGATTAGGGGACTTTGTTATCTTGATCGGGGACTTTGTTATACTAGATCAGGGGA
>NW_024757806.1:0-5628 GCF_018991925.1 Homarus americanus | reverse complement strand
GGTAGGCAGGGAGGGAAGTGAGCGGGGGGAGGAGGGTGAGAGAGAGAGAGGGAGGGTGGGTGAGAGGGAGAGTGGGTGAGAGGGAGAATGGGATAAAGGAATGGTGGGAGAGAGAGATGGAAGGAGAGAGAGTTGATGGTGCTAACGGCGTCAATTGGCATTTAGGTTCAATATGCAGGAGAGACAGTGTGGCACGACGGGTCAAGACAGTGCGGATACTCAACATCAGGTGTCACGGTATCTTTGTGAGGTTCAGCCTGAGCTAGATGGCAGTCAGCGTGTGCGTAGGTGGTGAGAGTGGGTGAAAAGGGTGGGTTGGTGGAGAGGGTGGGCTAGTGGTCGGGGTGTGCTAGGAGAGGGTACAGGAGGAGGGTGGGGTTAGTGGTGGGTAAGCAGGAAGGTGGGGCTGTGGAGGCTGGTGGGCTAGTGGTGGGGGTGGGTTGGTGGAGGGGTGGGTTAGTGGTGGGGGGTGGGCAGGGAAAAGAATCTTAAGGAGCAGGACAGTAACTTTGAGGGGCAAAAGTACCGCAAAAGACAGGAAATTATTCACCTTGAGGATAGAAACGTTGTGACTTCAATCGTAAACGGGTTAGTACCTCCCAGGTGACGTGTGGGCAGGTGATTGTTGGAGGCAGGTAACGTGTGGGCAGGTGATTGTTGGAGGCAGGTAACGTGTGGGCAGGTGATTGTTGGAGGCAGGTGACGTGTGGGCAGGTGATTGTTGGAGGGGTGTGACGGGGCAGGTGGGGATTGTTGGAGTGCAGGTGACGTGTGGGCAGGTGGTTGTTGGAGTGCAGGTGACGTGTGGGTGCGGTTGCTGGCAGTGTGGGCAGGTGGGTTGTTAGAGGCAGGTGACGTGTGGGCAGGTGATGGTTGGAGGCAGGTGACGTGTGGGCAGGTGATTGTTGGAGGCAGGTAACGTGTGGGCAGGTGATTGTTGGAGGCAGGTAACGTGTGGGCAGGTGATTGTTGGAGGCAGGTGACGTGTGGGCAGGTGATTGTTGGAGGCAGGTAACGTGTGGGCAGGTGATTGTTGGAGGCAGGTGACGTGTGGGCAGGTGGTTGTTGGAGGCAGGTGACGTGTGGGCAGGTGATTGTTGGAGGCAGGTGACGTGTGGGCAGGTGGTTGTTGGAGGCAGGTGACGTGTGGGCAGGTTGTTGTTGAGGACAGGTGGTGGTTGTGGGCAGGAGGGCAGGTGACGTATGAGCAGGAGATGGGCGTTGGATGATGGGTGAGGATGTCATTGGTGCCCAGCGGGGTCGTGTGTGTGGTCCTGGGAGACAGTGTTACAGGTGTGGTCATGTTAGCACACACAGTTTGATACATCACCTCCCATATCCTACACCTTCAGTTACTCCCGAGGCACTCACTCCCAGTCACCCGAGGCACTCACTCCCAATCACCAAAGGAGGTCACCTCCAGTCACCCGAGGCAGTCACCCCCAATCACCAAAGGAGGTCACCCCAGTCACCCGAGGCAGTCACCCCCAGTCACCCGAGGCACTCACCCCCAATCACCCGAGACGGTCATGGTAAATAAAAAAGGCATTTCAAAACGAAGATGACGAAAGAATCGGTCACTTGAAATAAACAAAACAACACAAACACCATCATCCCTCAGTCAGAAAGGAGTTCCATCAGTCAAGTGAGTGAAGGTATACGTTGGGCTGACTGAACGAACATTCTTATAGCTGTTGGCCTGGGGAAGGGTGAGAGGTGTAGTTGCTGTGTCAGTGGGTGTTGGTGTGTGTGGTGTAGAGGGTGTGTAAAGGTCATTGTACATCGATCATTATACCCCTAGTACTGTAGCTCTCTCTCTCTCTCTCTCTCTCTCTCTGTGTGTGTATAAGTTCAAGAGCACATTACGACTCAAAGATAATTCCACGTTAGATACTTGTTGAGAATCTGAAAATGAGTTAATTCCTGGAAGATCTACACAGGAGATTAGTATCAAATCCTGAGTTAAATGGCCCGATGAATGGGTTTTCCCAGGCGTGACGGGTAGGGGAGGGGTGTCTGGGGGCGTGGGGTGATTAGGTGGGAAGAGGGGGGTGGGGGGGCGTGAGACGGACCACCTACTTGCGGTCGTGTGCGTGTGAAGCCTCTTAAGTATTGGTAATCAGAGTACCACGCTGATGTTCACTCATGTCACGGCCTTTTTCTCTTCAGCATGACAAGCTTAAAGGTTCTCAGAGAGAGAGAGAGAGAGAGAGAGAGAGAGAGTTATTTCAATCGCTGATTTTTAATGTGGTTAATCCCTTGAAAGTGAACTTGTCGAGCAGGACCGACTTCTGAAGTAAGAAACTCCTAACCTAACCTAACTCCTCTGGTAGTATTTAGGGGCGTTTAATCACCAGGTAAATAATCTGGGAGGTTAATCTTCAGGTGGTCAGTTTTAAGTATCAAAACAAGAATCCAGTTAAATTATGAGTCTGGTGGATGATGCTCATTTGTTCTGCACGTCCAGTTACTTATAAAGGAGGTCACGTCGCCTCTTTTATATTAACATTCATGACCAAGTGTCCCATCTGTCGTGGGAAGTAATGATCACCAGCATCTTGAAGACCTGCAACTCGTCCCTTGTCCTCGGTGCTTTAGATCCCGTCTGGTCCAAACAACACTCTGGAGGTGAACGACTTTTTCACACCCACCTGTTTATTGACCCCAGTTTCGGGTCTATTCTTAGTGTGGAGCAAACTAGTAAAGTGACGCACCTGCCTTTTAACCATCATTTTGTGCCTTTGGCTTTGATGTGGACCAAGACCCTGTGAACCAGTAAGTCAGTTTCATGTTTATCATCGCTGTAAACCACACCACCATAATCACTCACACCCAGGTATATAGGTACTTAAATTTAGGACGAACAGATGTCTTGCAAGAGATACACTAAAACGCGTGGACTATGTTGTTTGTCCTCTTGAGTCTTGTTATCACACCACAGAAGTCATCACACCTTGTTCACTCAAGACTAAAGATGCCAGACGACACGACCTCCGACGACACTATAAAGAGCGCTGCTTCGTCATCAGAGTCCACGTCCACCCATTTTTTTTTCTTCAGATTTCTTTCTTACTCTCACAGAACTCGGAGCAGGGGAATAGACACCGCAGTTTATTTCACCTGAGGATTAATCACCCTGGATTTTTTTTGTTTCTAAGCTGGTATTAGAGAGGGGGAGAATATTCCAGTCATCGTTCAAATTTTCTAGATTTCCTCACGGTGTGCTGAATCAGACACCCTTTTGAGGCCAACCAACACTGGTCACTTGAGGCCGGAGTCACGACGCCGCCTCACCACCACGCCAACATCAAGGAACGTCGCCCGAATTTTCAAAATAATGTTTATTAAATGGATTTCCTTCCCAGACTGATGCTGTACTTTTAGTTACAGCACTAACACTGAGGGCTTCGAAATTGCATTGAAACTACCTTAATTAGATGCGTTGAAATATCTCCAGTTGTTGGGAGAACGTAAAGTTAAGATAGAGAATCCAGGATCTGGTGAATGTATTTCGTTCTTGAACCTGGATTACAGAGAGCACCCTTCCAAATTAAGATCGCGCACGCACACACACACACACACGTGTACGTACGTACGTACTGTACTTTCTCCTGTACACTCATGGTACCGTCTCGAGCTAAGACGCCGTGGTTACCTGTCCGACCACGTCACCCTGAGGGAAATCCTGTCTGGCTCTCCTCTCACGTGTTGACCACTACACCTCACCTGACAGTACAGTCACTTTAGTGTTCAGTGACTGGGAGATGGTGTTGTTGAAACTTGTATTTGTGGCTTAATGCACTGGGTTATTTTGTGCACCTGACTACAGGGGTAGAGAGAGAAGGGAGAGAGAGAGAGAGAGCAAGCACCCTGTACACTGAAGAGAACAGAAACCTGTGATATACCCCCATGGTCGCCCACCTGAGAGCCACACACACACTACAAGACACACGTAAACCAGTCATCTTGAAGCTGCAGAGATAACAATCGTGAGATTAACATCCCAGACTGTAGTGTAGTGTGGCGGGAAGAAGAAACACGGGGCCTAAGTACAGTATAGATCATCTCTGGTTCTCAGCTGTAGTAAGAGGATCATTTTTGTCTTGCACTTTCTTCCTGTTGTCTTGTACGAAGTTTTACGACTGTGTGAGCAAGAGGTGATAAGGTTAGATTATTTCGATAACCAAACCCGTTTTTAGGTCATATGTAGTCATAGTCAACTAAAATAATGCATAATTTGTGGTTGAATATAGGTTAGGTTAGGTTAGCGGTAAGATGGTTAATCTCCAGGTGATCCAACACGTGTCCCGAGATACACACAAGTGAACAAAGTTCGTTCTGAACACCTCTGACACCCCCTTACCTCTCTCTCTCTCTCTCTCTCCATGACGTGTCCAAGAGTCGCAAATCTTTTGGTGAACGTCATTACTACCCTCAGTGTTTGGCCACCTGACACTCACCTGTGACCTTCAGAGAGATAAACCTTAACATTACCACCAACACTATGTCAGACCTCTCGTGACACGTCTTATAGCTCAACTCTCTGCCGCCGCGTCGGGTTGATTCTAATATATAACCTGCCTCGTTGCCTCCCACACTGTTCATTATTACAAGCCGTGGTTCCTACCCTCACCGGGATCTAGGGACCTCTGTAGTTTTTAAATGGGAGGTTAGTTCAATTTTCTCCATTTTGATCAGGTGGATTCTCAAAGGGTTAGTACGTTTGTTTACTTACGAATAGGGATAACTCACTCTCTCTCTCTCTCTCTCTCTCTCTCTCTCGTGAACTTAAGCTACGAGCCTGTTGCACGCGATCGACTCTCTCAGCAGAACGATTTTTATGATCTTCATAGATTCTGAGGAGAGAGAGAGAGAGAGAGAGAGAGAGAGAGAGAGAGAGAGAGAGAGAGATAAGGTTGATTTTAAGTGTCAGGTGATTTTTGACAGAAGTTCCATAATACAAAAAAAATGAAAAAAAAATTCCTCTGGGTGTAAAAAATAGACAGACAGACAGTATAGCTAGGGTAGTGTTTTCTCATGCACTTTACATCACTGAATTCAGACTTTTAATATTAATCAACTGTACAAAACTCTAAAGGCTTTATATATATTAGTTTACTGTACAAACACGGAACTACAACAGCTATCAGGATAAACCATCTCAATTTGTGTGTGTGTGTGTGTGTGTGTGTGTGTGTGTGTGTGTGTGACCTCGATACAGTTGCATCATTAAACGCTGACAGGTAAAAGCGGGGACTGACAAGACACCGTCGATAAGACTTTGACAATCGGGAGACGATACCATCAACCACATCCAGATATGATTAAGACGTATAATATTATCTTCACTTGATTAAGATGTGGCTGTGACGAGAGAGAGAGAGAGAGAGAGAGAGAGAGAGAGAGAGAGAGGCTATCACCGACTAAGATGTTGAGAGATGGATATTGGCGGCTTGGTGATACTGTTGAAGTAGCGGTGTTAAAGAGGAGAGGTGGTGTTGACCTCTCGTGGCGTTCACTTCTGTCAGGGCGTTCACTTTATTCATTAGTGACTCCTCGTTCTTATAAACCTTGTAAAACAATTTTCATGTCGGGAAGTAACTTAAGATGAGAAGGACAAGAAGAAAA
>NW_024757805.1:1575000-1608108 GCF_018991925.1 Homarus americanus | reverse complement strand
TAATATGCAACTGAACGAAGTACTGAGTTACGTATTGCTGGTAAGAATTTTTGTGAACTCATTGGAAAGTCATTTTAAAACACAATTAATCACCCTACAACACACTCGAACATCTCACACATACCCCCAACCAGCTCACAACACACTCCAACCACCTCACAACACACACTCAACCACTACAACACACCAACCACCACAACACACTCAACCACCTCACAACACTTCCAACCACTCCTCACAACACACCTCAACCACCTCACAACACACCTAACCACCTCACAACACACCCAATCACCTTCACAACACACCAACCACCACAATAACACCTGACCACCCTGTGCACGCACCAACCGAACCTGATAACCCCCCAAGCACACGCGCCCAAGATTAAAATAAAAATAAAACCACAAACCCCGTTAACTTGGTTTCATGAAGGTTTTAAAACAGCTGAAAACTTTGAGAAAAACACACGTAAATTGTCGAGATAAAATATGCATGAGGTGGCGTGGTAACAGGGAGAGGCTCTCACTGGCCACCACGACACCGGAGTGAGCAGGAGGGTGGAGGGGGTGAGGAGGAGGGCGGCTAAGAGGGTATGGGTGATGGTAGCAGGGGTGAGGGGGGGGTGAGGGGGGGTGAGAAGGGAGGGCGAAGGAGGGTAAGTAAGGAGAGGGAGGGCAAAGGAGTGGGTAAGGGGTGAGAGGGTGAGGGGTGAGGGGGGGTGAGAAGGAGGGCGAAAGAGGGTAAGGGGTGAGAGGGGTGATGGGAAGTGGGTAGGGTGTGAGAGGGAGGGCAAGGAAGGTAAGTGGGGTGAGAGGGTGAGGGGGTGAGAGGGATGGCAAGGAGGGTAAGGGGGTGAGAGAGGGGTGAGGGAGATGGGTGAGAGGAACGGCTGACAACAGTGAGAGGGCGAAGGGTGAGGGGGGTGAGGGGGGGTGAGAGGGAGGGTGAGGGGTGAGGGGGGTGAGAGGGGAGGGCGAAGGAGGGTGGCAAGTGAGAGGGTGAGGGGTGAGGAGGAGGGTGAGGGGTGAGGGGGTGAGGGGTGAGGGGGGGGGTGAGGGGTGAGGGGCAGGGAGGCGAAGAAGGGTAAGGGGGGGTGAGAGGGTGAGGGGGGTGGGAGAGGAAAGCAAAAAGGAGGGTATGGGGGTGAGAGGGTGAGGGGTGGTGAGGGGAGGGCGAAGGAGGGTGGCAAGTGAGGAGGGTGAGGGGTGAGGGGGTGAGAGGAGGCGAAGGAGGGTGGCAAGGGGGTGAGAGAGGGGTGAGGGGGTGAGGGGGGTAGAGGAGGCTGGGGCTGATGGGGTAAGGGGTGAGAGGGTGAGGGGTGAGGGGGGTGAGGAGGGGAGGCTGAAGAAGGGTAAGGGGGTGAGGGGAGGGGTGAGGGGGTGAGAGGGGAGGGCAAAGGAGGGTAAGGGGGTGAGGGTGAGGGTGAGGGGGGGTGAGAGGGGAGGGCTAAGCAGGTGGCAAGTGAGGGGATGAGAGGGGAGGGCGAAGGAGGTGGAAGGGGGTGAGGGGTGAGGGGGGTGAGAGGGAGGGCAAAGGAGGGTAAGGGGTGAGAGGGTGAGAGGGGACATGAGGAGGGTGAAGGTTTGAGAGGGGTGTGATGGGGAAGAGGAGGGAGGGGAGGAGGAGGGGGAAGGAAAAGAAAAAACGAGGAAGAAGGAACTGGAGAGGAGGGCTGAAGGGAGAGGGAGGTAAGAGACGAGTAAGGGGAGGGAGAGAGGGGGGTATGAGTGGAATGGAAGGGTGGAGGTAAGGGGGGAGGAAGGGGAACGGGGTGACGGAATTATAAAATGCCAAACCATGAAAACATTTAAATCAATACCAGTATGTGGGAGAAAAAACCTAGTGTTGATGCTGATGCCAAGTGTGTATGTTGCAGTGTTGTGACTGCTGGCGTTCCTGTAGGATGCTGGTGCAGATGGGTGGTGATGTGGGTGGGTGTAAGGGGTGGTGGGTGGGTGGGGTGGGTGGGGGTAGTGGGTTGTTGGGGTGGTAGTGATGATGTGGTGCGTTGGTGTGTACGAAGCCAGTGGTGCAGGTGGAGATGAGTGGGTGGGTGGGGTGGTGGTGTAGGTGGGTTGGTGGGTGGGTGGGATGGTGGTGTAGGTGTAAGGAACTGATTCAAGTAGGAGTGGCGTAGGATCCTGTATAAATGGTCTAGGATACTAACACAGGTGAGATAACTATCGTAGGATACTGTAAGTGGTGAAGGATATTGGTGACTGGTATAGGATGACTGGTATTACAGTGCTACGACATCCTAACCTAATAAACCCAAACCTAACCTAACCTAACCTAACCACCGGGGCTGAGTGAGTGTAATGCCGTGTGTACCTGACTGACTATATTAACATTCCTCGCTTCACGGGTTCATGAATACTAATTATATCCGTGTTGACGACTGTGTAATGAAGGCGCCCCTGGCTCATGAATTCACCCATATATCCACACGTTAAACTTTTCCATTTGGTTTGGTTAGGTTAGGTTAGGTAAGGTTAGGTAAGGTTTGGTTAGGTTAGGTAAGGTTAGGTTAGGTACCAATAGATCTCGGCCCTAAACCCAATCGTTAAATCAGTTTGGATTGGATTCACACCTATTAGGAATTGGGCCCATCTGACCTGACCTATTACACTATAGCAGTGGTCCCCAACCTTTTGTCGGCTCTGATCCACACTTATCATTGTAAATATAGTGGAGGGAGACACAACTTTGGATCTACAATAGAAAAACAAAGATCTCATATATACTCTAACAGTTATTTACAGTTTTACACATCTAACTGTTACCATTTACATATTTTTTTTACATTTACCCTTGGACGGGACGTGTGTATTTACCCTAGTGAGAAGGCTGGCTCTCTCTGGGCCTGGTCTGGGGTAAGTACACACGTCCTGTACAAGACAGACTCGGGACAAACCACCTCTTGTTCAACCTTATTACTGTACAACCCAGGTTGTACTGCTCCCCCATTATACTAATGTTTTTAGATTCCACTCTAATTTATATGTATATGTGTATGTGTATGTATGTCTGTGTATATGTACTATATATATATATATATATATATATATATATATATATATATATATATATATATATATATATATATATGTGTGTGTGTATATATATGTATATGTATGTGTATATGAATGTATAAATAAATAAACAAACAAAATAAAAATAAATAAATAAAGAAATAAATAATAAATAATAAAATAAATAAATATTGAAGTGATAACCGCGGTAACACTATAAGATGTACTTATTACCACCATGCTATTGTACAATTCCAGATGATACTAAATGTTACATAATACTTCCTTGAGATAAATGTATAGTATATATCAGGTGCCTACAAGAGAGCTCAGGTTCTCAACTGGCTCAGCCATGTTAATAGTGTTATTATTATCCACTCTGTATCTGTGTTTTTCTGGCTAAATAAACTGTTACAATTCAATTCAAACCATAGAGACACGAACCAGCCTCACCCCTCCTCCTCCCCTCATTGACACCCTTCCCAGCCTCCTCCCCCCCCCCCCCCCAACTCTTGGCCCTGTGTCAACAAATTATCGGCAACTTCACAAACATGTAAATCTTGCCTCAATGACCTTGTTAATTTGGCGATGTTTGACTATCGATGTGTGTGTGTGTGTGTGTGTGTTTGTTTTACCTGCCGTCAGCCATTAATGTCAGCGATGTCAACTACAAGATTTATTAGTGTCAGCAGTTGTTAGCAACAAAGATATTTCCAAAGCTCATAAGTTTCAATGTTAATGATATATAACTACAGATGTTTTGGTTGTGTAATGACACCTGTTGTAAGCACACCTGTAACACCTGTTGTAAGCACACCTGTAACACCTGTTGTAAGCACACCTGTAACACCTGTTGTAAGCACACCTGTAACACCTGTTGTAAGGACACTTGTAACACCTGTTGTAAGGACACTTGTAACACCTGTTGTAAGCACACCTGGAACATGCTCTGTTACCTGTCTATGAATCAGCTGGAGTTACCGTATTCCTGTCCAAATAAATTTCTTTCACAATGATTATATACTGTCTATTAATATGCTCAATCTGTCTGTCTGTCTGTCTGTCTGTCTGTTCATCTGTTTATTAACGCCCGGACGTCCACAAAATTCCACCGATCGTAATGCAATTTTCACAGTTGATCTGGCCGGACTTATTGGCAGCTGCACGTCAATATATTCTGGTCAAAATTGGTTGAGAGTAAAAAATTCACTTTATGAGCGACGTGTCATTAACATCTTCACTACGGGGACGCCATGTTAAATACTTTATTTGGTTCACGTCAGACGAACTTATTGATCTCAGAGGGGAGCCGTAAACAAAGTGATAATTTTACCTATATTTCTTGGTCAAAAATTTGTTGAACACTTAATATGATGTGAACATACGTAGGAACATACATATACACATCAATTATATACATATCCATACATACTCTTATATTTTACTGGTGGTAATTTATTATATCTGAGACCTTGACTATAAATAATAATAATAATAATAATAATAATAATAATAATAATAATAATAATAATAATAATAATAATAATAATAATAATAATAATAATCGTCATATTTCAATCCTCACAAACTTTTATACAAAAACTTTGCTAAACGTGACCAAAAAAAAAACCAGACAAAGGGTAAAGTTTGCTGTAAAAACTAAATACAAAAATATCTAGACAAAATGAGCCAATATGCTCCGCCATTAACTTGTCTGTTTTCTCGTACAATGTCTAGGGAATTAATCTCGTTAAATTAGTGTTATACTTCACAGACTAACAGACAGAGACGGAAAAAGACAGAGGAACAGCTAAATAGACAGAAAAACAAGTACTTTTTAACCCAGTTCTTTGCAGGAAAACGTGAAAACAGACAGACTGACAGAATAACATCGAGACAGACAGCTAAGCAGACAGAAACAAGCACTTAATACCTCCAGGTTTTAGCACACAGGGACATAAAACCCAACAACCACACTACTAACCCGAGCTGCATAACAAGGACAGATAAACAAATACCTAGTGAGGAGAATTGTCCCCACATTGTTTACACACATTCTATAAACCCCAGAAACAACTTAAAACTCCGTGACGGGAATCCAACCCTACCAGAAGAGGATTTGAATAAAGGGGTGGGGGATTTAAACCAATGTCTTATGAATGTGAACTAATATGAATGGGTTTTAAACATCTATTGTAATTATTTGGGATTTCTGGGGATTTAAAACGACAAGGGGGAGCTGGGGAGAGGACAAAAAGGGGATTCGAACCCAATTCTTCGGGATTAATTCTATATTAAGAGGATTTACTCCCAATTAGCGGCCATCACGGCCTCACACCTGACCCACCTGGGCGACATACCGCGTGTTTACAAGGCACTTCAGACCACCACCCATTAATTAACAGTCAGGTCAACGCTATATGGTCAGGTAAACAATAGGTTATTTAACATGCATTAAGTTAAATGTGTTAATAATAAGTTAATTTAAGGTACATGTGAAGGCTAGGTGACTATGTCAACAATGTGTTAATTAAAATGAAAGCTCCAGCTACAATTAACAATAGGCTAATTAACTTAGACGAGGGCTAAATGACCATGTTAATAAGTTAATCAACAGAAAGGTGGAGCATAACTTACCGTGCTAACAATAAACATGAGAGCCAAGACCTTCAGTACTGTTGAAGGATGAACAGTGTGGTGTAGGAAGAACAGTGTTTCAGGGTGTTCGGTAGTCAGGGGTGAGAGTGATATTGTTCTGAAGAAACTCTCAGTGCTAACTATGAAAGATATTTTATGGCGTGGCAAATTAAGTAACATGTAGGACAACGTGCCCCCCCCCCCCTCTCACAAGAAACTCACATGTAGAGCGGAGGAAGACTGGTCGGGTCATCTCAGGTGACCAGGACCCGGGGCCCCTTAGAGGCGTCCTGCGACATGTCGACTCCCGGAATTTCTTGAGTTCCCTCCTGTTGCCTCGGCGAGTGAACCTAGGGGAGCTGGAGGGGGAGGAGTAGGGTAGGAACTCGTCCTCCTCCTCGATGATCTTGTGGACCAGTGGGTGGACGCCGGGCTCGTCCAGGGAGCCATACCTCCGGGCGAAGTCCTTCGCCTTGTCCACCGGGAAGAATATCTCGCTGTGTTGCATCCTGGTACGTGGAGACGCTGAGTGCCTCGGCTGCTTTGTGTTTCTCGGTCACTGTGTTTCTCCCTTCCTCACTTTATCATCATTCTCACTGTGTTATTGCTTCACCTCCTTCATCATCTTTACCACTAGTTTACTGCCTCACCTCCTTCATCATCCTCTGTTACCGCCTTCTCTCACCTCCTCATCTTTATCACTGTCTCACTTTTCTTCACTGTTATTTTCATATGTCTGTTTTTTTCCTAACACCTACTTCCTTATCTCGTGTTCCTTCAAGTCATTATTAGTTTGAGGTCAACAGTCCTCACTCAGGCACTACATTTCGTCATCTAATAAAATCAATGTTTGTTCTCATATCCTTGCCTCAGTTTCCTGTCAACACATCGTATATAAACACTGCGTGAGGTCCCTGGAGCGGCCCCCGGCACCACCAGACAGCATCGTGGTGATCCGTCACTTGAGGGAGCGAGGCGGCGGGGAAGACCTACTAGTGAGGGCAGTAGACAGTGTGGGCGGTGAGTATTATTAAGTTCCCCTACAATAGAGTTATGACCTTAGATGACCACAAGGGTGACTAAGACTGGGTCACTCTAGTATATTTTCTCAAGTGGGTCCGTGAATATACGTCAAGTCATGTCGTGAGTCAGTCAGTCAGTCAGAATAGGCAATATCTGGACTTCTATCGTAAGCAGACATCATTTTCTACTCCATAAAAAATAATAATAATTTGTCTTTGTAAATACGACACAAACACACTTAGAAAAAAACGTTAAATTACATCTTTACCCAAATTAGTAAAGAAAAAGAATTAATGTCTACAAATGTTAAAGACAGACACCCTATACTCTCTCAAGCCGGTAAGAACGCCCACCCCGCCCACACACCACTACACCACACTGCTACACAAAACCACAGCCAAAAATGTCATAGGCGGCAAATGGAACTCCTGGAGGTGGTGTCCTCACTAAGGGGCCCCCCGACGTTTTTCCATCTCTGACAATGAAGAAGATCCCAGAGCCACCGAGCGAGCGTGACACGTAAACAAGGTTAGCCAAGGCGCGCATGACTGTGGGGCGGAGGGTAAAACCATTCACCTGGTCAGCCCTGGTTGGGTAGTTGGTGGGGGAAGGTTGGGGGGGGGGAGGAGATAACCAGTTGGTGGAGAACGTGGTGGTGGTGATGGTGGTGATAGAGAAGGTGGTGGTGGCGATAGAGAAGGTGGTGGTGATGGTGAAGATTATTGTTGAGGTAATGATGAAGGTGAAGGTGGTATGAGTCACTCGTTTGAGAATAATTGGATTATGATAGAGATCTTCTGAACAGCTGAGTACCCTCCCCCCCTCCCTCCCTGATCCTCTTTCACAGTCAATAAAAGACTCTCTCTCTCTCTCTCTCTCTCACTATAACGAGGCGGACACCATTTCACAAGGATCAGTCACACTCACCACACATCCAACGCCTTCACACTGTAACTCACGGGCATCACAATACACACACATAACACTGTACTTTAAACACCTAACACTGTACCCTTTGAAACACCTAACACTGTACCTTCAGAAATACAAACACTGTGGGAGGAGGTACAGTATCCAAATCCCTCACCCAAGGAAAGACAGTCTCCTATAGAGGTTCTGATCCCATATAATAAGAGGCTGGAGACAATTGATAGAGGGTCTGAATATGCGTTTATAGTGGCGGGAAAATATTGGTCGGGGAGGAGCAGTATATTGTCTCCTCTTCATTCCTCTTCTTCCTCATTCTCTTCCTGTATCTCCTCCTCCTCCTCTTCCATCTCCCACTACTTCTCCTTCACCTCCTCCTCCTCTTTTTCTTATTTCTCCTCCTCCTCCTCCTCTTCTTCTTCTTACACCTCCTCTTCCCCTTCCTCCATCTCCCACTTCTTCTCCTCCTCCCCTTCCTTCTCACCCACTCCTCTTCTACCCATTCCTCCTCCTCTTCCTCTTCTACCCATTTCTCCACCTTCTCATCTTCCTCTTCCTCTCCTACTCCCCCTCCTTCTCACCCACGCCTCTTCCACCCATTCTTCCTCCTCGTCCTCTCTCTCTTTTCCTCCTCCCCCTCTCTTCTCCTCCCCCACAACACATTACTGACGAGACTTACTGGGTGTGGTTCCTTCCGGGAAAATTTTTTGCCAAGCGTTTTATTTTTTGTATTAATGTTTAACTTATTAATTTTCTTCTAATTTTCTATCTTATTTAATTTTGTTTTAAATTTTATTATTTTATGTTTGATTTATTTATAATTATATTTTATTATCGTATTGTATTATCTATTTTATTATTTTATATTCCTATATTTTATTTTATTTTTCTATTTTATTTTAGTTTAAATTCTATCGCAGGTAAGACGCCAATTACCGAGATGAAACTTTAATTTATTTTCATTAATTAGCACCAAATATCTTCTCATCTGGCCGTCATATCACTCTTATTCTCAATGACTAATTTATTGGAAATTTATTCATTATCTAAAAAAATAATTATCATGGGTTATATTTTTCTTAATTAAATATGTTGTTTACTATGAGGATTTTTTATTTAAATTATATATGTCTAATAATAATAATAATAATGATAATAATAATAATAATAATAATAATAATAATAATAATAATAATAATAATAATAATAATAATAATAATAATAATAATAATAATAATAATAATAATAATAATAATAAACCCTATACCGTCAACACAAAACAAAACATTAAACTTTACAAGAAAACAAAATAACAAAAGGTGATCACTCATAAATTAGACTCATTACCACATAAATCACTCAAAAGACGCAGGAGATTCTGATTATTAATTTGACATAAATGGCCAGTAATTTGGGCCAGAGGAACCAGGGGGGATGGACCAGGGGGGATGGACCAGGGGGGATGAACCAGAGGGGGGGATGGACCAGGGGTGATGGACCAGGGGTGAACCAGACAGAACCAAGGGGAGTGAACCAGGTAAGACCAGGCTTCACTTTTAAGGTTTTTGAAGGTTTTAATATGTAAATTTATTCAGATAAGAAATTCATGCTTCAGTTGATAGTATTTTCTCCTTTTCTTATCAATTTAATAACTAATGGTGTAATATGGTGATGATTTAATAGTGATTATAGTGAAAAAGATTATCTTTTCATAGGCTTATTTAGGCCTACTACAACTACTACCACCACCACCAGTTTGCCACAATCATTTACTACCACAACCAATTACTATTACCCCTCGTTACTATTACTACTACTACCACCACTTACTCTTACCACTACTAGCAGCACTTACTATTACTACTACTACCACCACTTACTATTACTACTACCACCACTTACTATTACTACTACTACCACCACTTACTATTACTACTACTACCACCACTTACTATTACTACTACTACCACTTACTATTACTACTACTACCACCACTTACACAGATCTGCACTAATGCATTTCTAAGTGTCTCTAAAATTTACCACCTTACCCCTGGCTCGTGCAAGGTCTGGGTACACTGTATTATGTATGTGAGTATATTTTAGTTTCCTAGTGTGTGTGTGTGTTTTATTGGACACACACACACACACACACACACTCAACACGAGCTGGTTCCAACCGGTGTGAACTAACCTACTCTCTCTTTCCTGGGTTGAGTCACTATCAACCACCCCTCTACAACCACCAACACAACACCTCGTACCACCCCCTACAACCACCATCACCTACCACCCTTACAACCACCACCACTTACCACCCTTACAACCACCACCACCACCTATCACCCTTACAACCACCACCACCACCTACCACCCCTATACCACCACCACCTATCACCCCTTACAACCACCACACCAACCTACCACCCTTACAACCACCACCATCTTACCACCCTTACAACCACCACCACCTACAACCACCTACAACCACCACCACTACCCCCCCAACCTCTCCATCACCTACCAGCCCCTATTACCAACATCTCACCACCTACCACAACTACCAGCCTCTACTAGTGTCTGGCCCACAGGTAAAGGGGACAGCAGGTAAATATTTGTCACCTTGTGTAAACCGCTGACTGCTGGGAGTCGAGTCTTACTGCGGAGAGGTAGCCTGAGTTTACAGTTTGGAGCGCGTGCGTTCAGGTGTCCGTGAGAGTGCGTTCTAATCCTTTTGTGAGAGAGAGAGTTAGTTTTACTGCGAGAGGAGAAAGAGAAAGCGAAGGAATTTTACAGTGAGGCAGAGAGAAATAAATGAAAAGAGAAAGAGGGAGAGAAAATTGTACAAAAAGAGAGAGAGAGAGAGAAGGTTGGCTGGTCAGTGAGATAGTGTCAAGCAGTGAGTTATATTGCTCCTGAACTGTCATCTAATGGGGAGACGGGGAGAGCAAAAAGTGGGGAGGAGGGGGCAGGAATATGAAGAAGGGTGGGAGGAAGAGGGAAGGCAGAAAAGGAGGAGGAGGAGGAGGAGGAGGAGGAGGAAGAAGAGGGAAAGGTATAAAATGAGGAGGAGGAGGAAAATGAAGAGGAGGAGGAAAATGAAGAATGAGTAAAAAAATTGAGAAAGATCACCAGATAATAAAGATGATGAGAGAAAGACGAAAGGAGAGAATGGTGGGCAGAAAAGGTCTATGGTAGGACACACACACACACACACACACACACACAAACTAAAACAAGATATTATCGGGCTGGGTAGTACCTGTATACACCCAAACACACACACACACACACACACACACACACACAGATAAACATACACACAGACATACTATACATGAATTCCTGGTACACAAACTAACACTCGTAAACATGACTTCCATAAACAGGTATTAATAGCAGCCAATGAAAACGTCTGGGCCAGATTTTGGTAGCCCTTGCCTACTGCCCCAGACGTTGGTAGCCCTTGCCTACTGCCCCAGAGGTTGGTAGCCCTTGCCTACTGCCCCAGAGGTTGGTAGCCCTTGCCTACTGCCCCAGAGGTTGGTAGCCCTTGCCTACTGCCCCAGAGGTTGGTAGCCTTGCCTACCCCAGAGGTTGGTAGCCCTTGCCTACTGCCCCAGAGGTTGGTAGCCTGCCTACTGCCCAGAGGGTTGGTAGCCCTTGCCCACTGCCCCAGAGGTTGGTAGCCCTTGCCTGCTGCCCCCAGAGGTTGTTGTGCCTGCCTACTGCCCAGAGGTTGTTAGCCCTTGCTTTTCCCCAGATTTTGGTAGCCCTTGCCCTGCCCCAGATTTTGGTAGCCCTTGCATACTGCCCCAGAGGTTGGTAGCCCTTGTCCACTGCCCCAGGGTTGGTGCCACTTGCCCACTGCCCCAGGGGGTCAGTGGCCTGTCCTGCCCCAGGGGTTGGTGTGCTGCCCACTGCCCCCAGGGTTGGTAGCCCGCCCCACTGCCCCAGGGTTGGTAGCCCTTGCCTACCACCCCAGAGGTTGGTCGCCCTTGCCTACTGCCCCAGAGGGTTGGTAGCCCTTGCCTGCCCCAGAGGTTGGTGGCCCTTGCCACTGCCCCAGGGTTGGTAGCCACTTGCTACTGCCCCCAGGGTTGAGTAGCCCTTGCGCCACTGCCCCCAGGGGTTGTGTGTGTCCACTGCCCCAGGGTTGGTAGCCACTGCCTACTGCCCCAGGGTTGACCAGCCCTTGTCCACTGCCACAGTCTATCTGAAGTCATCGTACAGGAAGTGAGCCTCACACCGTTGCCGGAAGTACTAAAGACGCGTCATCACATTGGTAGGAGTGATCTATTATTCCGCTAGGAGGTGGTGGTGGTAGTAGTGGGTCTAGTAGGTGGTAGGAGGTAGTGGTGGTTGTAGGAAGAGGTGATAGGTGATGGTAGGAGGTAGTAGTGGTGGTAATAGTGGTCTTCAATTAAATAAGGTAGATGTAGAAAGTCAAAATATTCTAGAGTTTTATTTATCATACCTCGTCAACACACAGCACTAAAGAATGTCCCAGTATATCATCATAACCTCACAAGAATACTAGCCAGGAGAAGCATACACCATCACAACACTCCATCACTCACCCTCCACAGGTATGATAACCCTCCCTCCTTACCACCGGGCGAGTCAACCTACCACGTCACAGCCACAGGTAACCAAGTCTTTCACCTCCACGCTAACCTGAATCAACACATTCCATTACTCAATTGCAAGATAAACATATTCTAACTCTCTGGATCTCGCTGCCAGACATACATATCGCTTTGACCTTATGAACCCCGCTGCCTGACGCACCTCCCCCCCCCTCCCCCACCTTGATGCGTGACATACATACAGACATACCATTTGACCTTTAAAAAAAAAAAATCCCCCAGCCAGGCGCACCACACCGTCACCGCTGCCAGACCAACGAGAGGAATGTGTTCACCTTTAATAGTACGTGATGGTGAGAGGCGGTGCAGTAAAACATTTCTACAGTCATTCACACAGTACCATGACCCGCTATAAACCCTCCCAGTGAACGACGCCGCCTCCAGTACCGACCTGACGCTGAGGATGATGGTACGGCGACCCTCTCCACCAGTACCTCTTCACGCTGTAGGAGGACCTGAGTCTGTGAGAGGTTATTTAAGATGATTCCTCTCACCTGACGATGTAATAACCTTCAGGAGAGATTATCTACGTTAATTCTGTCTCCTTACTGGTGCTAAGTCAATATTTACAGCTAAGGTAACATCAGTGTGGTATTGGCTCTTTATTCACGTTAATTTATACTACTTCAGCTTCAGTAACTCATGACAGCTCTGAGCACACCTGTGAAAACGATCCCCACCGCTGCGTTGTTTCTCCCTTATTTTCCTCCCTATCACCCATCCCCATCCTCCCCCCTCCTTACCCACGCCATACCAACCCCTCATTCACACCACCCCCCGCCCCCACTAACAGGGACACTCGATTATCCATTATTTCCCTCATTTCTCCCCTGCCTCGGGTCACACGCTGTAAATTATTCAAATGAGCAGCATTTTTCTTCCTCGCCAAGAAAAAAACCCCGTAGTTAAGACATTTTCGTCCATATTTCATATTTTAGTATATCGCCTGGAATTATGGTCACTCCCCACGCTACCGACCCGACTAAACCGATCGACCCGACTAAACCGACCAATCCAACTGACCCGTC
This sequence comes from Homarus americanus, assembly GCF_018991925.1. Lineage (NCBI taxonomy): Eukaryota > Metazoa > Arthropoda > Malacostraca > Decapoda > Nephropidae > Homarus > Homarus americanus. Next base: position 1,594,810 of record NW_024757805.1, on the reverse strand, counting down.
CAAACCGACCGATCCGACGAACCCGACTAATCCGAGTAACCCGACTAAACCGAGCAACTTAACCAACCCGACCAACCTATTTTCTCGCCGTGACTCAGATTTAATGAACAAGGATTAATTACATTACTATGATAACATGATAATATAACAGTAAGATTTATCACCTTCAAATCACGTCTCCACCATTCCTCCGCTAAATCACGCCACCTAGCTATCCCTCCATCACCTCTCCACTATATCACGCTAATATCTCACCTTCTACACCACCTATCACGTGAGTCATATAATATACCACCATGTTATTATTTATTTCAGTATCTTATATAGCGTAAAATTTATCTCCTCCTCACCCTAAGCCCCCCAGACCCTCCTCCTCCTCACCCCCACCCCCCCCTTCCCTCCTCCCTCACCCCTACCCCCCCTCCCTCCCTCACCCCTACACCCCTCCTCCTCTCCACCCCCTCCCCCAGCCCTCCCTCCTCCTCACCCCCTACACCCCCAGGCCTCCCCCCTCCTCCTCACCCCTACACCCCCCCCAGCCCCTCCCTCCCTCCTCCACCCCTACACCCCCAGCCCCTCCCTCCTCCTCACCCCTACACCCCCCCCTCACCTCAGGAAACAAACAATGTCCTCTCCATCCTTATATAACCTGGATATAAAGGTCATTATCCACATGCAAGTTGCTGTAATATGTCCTTATATCATTATCTTGACCCTGCATCATGTGATATATACACACACTATAACACGACCTGATATATTTCACTGCTAATAGATGGAGGAATTACGCCTCTACACATTCACAACTTTATCACCCTCTAGAACCCGGATTTAACAACGATATAAAATATTCAAATGTGTATAAAGACACTACATTTCTTCCGGTTTATAATATGGACTGATTAATATTATATACGATAGCTTGGTATAATTCAGCGGGGTATAACCAATGAGATTACCTGAACTTTAGAATCTAGAGTTTATTTTACCTGAACATTAACTACCGAAACGCTAACTTAACCTAATCCAACCGAAACTAACCTAAGTTAACCTAACCTAACCTAACCACCCTGGAGAATGTTAGGTCGGTTTATCTTCAGGTAAAATAAGCTGAGTTGTCTTAAATTTCAGGTAAATTAAGTCAGGTCATATAAGCTGAGAAGGTCTGGGATGTCTAATCTTCAGGTAATGCATAATCGTTATCACCAAGACGGACATGAGAGTGAGAAGTCAGGAAAGTAAGGTTAGGTTAGGTTAGGTCAGGTCAGGTCAGGTCAGGTTAGGTTAGGTTAGGTTAGGTTAGGTTAGGTTAGGTTAGGTTAGGTTAGGTTAGGTTAGGTTAGGTTAGGTCAGGTCAGGTCAGGTCAGGTCAGGTGTGATAAACCCGGGTTGAGGATCTGGGTTAAAGTGGGGCATGTCGAAAGAAACTGTTTATTTCTATAGGTTGACATTACGAAAAGACTTGGTAAATTGTTTGTGGCTTGGAGGATGCTGGGGGCAGTGAGACGTGGGGAGAAGGGAGAGGAGAGAGGGGAAGGATAGAAGCTGAATTAGGAAGAAAGAAATGGAAGGAGGAGAACCAAGAGGAGTGTTATTACTACCATGACTCTTCCTTTATACTGCCCAGAGAGAGAGAACAAGGGAAGAAGGGGAGGAGGAAGAGCAGGAAGAAGAAGAAGGAGGAGGAAGAAAGGGGGGGAGGAGGGGTAGGAGGATAAAGGAAGGAAGGAGGAGAGAGGAAACGGAGAGGGACAGGAAGAAAATGAAAAGTTAAATGAAGTAGAGGAAATGGAAGAGAAGAGAGAGAGAGAGAGAGAGAAGAAGGTAAAGGGAGAGAAGGAGAAGAGGGAGAGAGTGAAACTGGAGAGAAGGGGAAGGATAAAGTGAGAGGGGACGAGGAGAGGAAGTAAAATAAGAAGCGACATATGAAGAAAAAGACAAAAATATGTGAGGGAGAGAAGACTAATCCCATTACTCTCCCTCTGACTCTCCCTCCAGTAACACTAGTGAGAGGGAGAAGAGGAGAATGAAAGGGAGAGTGGCACACCTGGTTTGAGAGAGAGAGAGAGAAAGAGAGAGAGAAAACGGGAAGAGAGACAGGTGAAAGAAAATGTTTATGAGGGGAGACTACAACAAACTCCCCTCTCCCCAACCAAACTCCCCTCTCCCCAACCAAACTCCCCTCTCCCCAATCAATTTCCTCTCAGGTTAGGTTGTCTCAGTGTCACCTCAGAAACAACGATATAGATTCAATAATTTTACCCTGAATCATTATCTATCAAATCTTCTAAACAAAAAAGTCGTTGTAAATATCAAAAATCGTTAAAATCCGTTATCGGAAATTAAAAAAAAAATCGAATGTAACCTTGTTTTAGTTACAAGTTTTTGAATTGTCCTAAACGAATTTAATCACGCATTTGACTCAGTTCGTTCTGTTGCTGGTAATGACCTGAGGGATTATAATGTCACTTTATTTTACGATGTACTTAAAATTCTCTTCCGTGCAATGTAAATCCTGTAAATAAGGTTATAATACTATTTTTTTTACAAGACAATCATGTAAATAGTAAATATAGACCATTTTTACAAGACTCGTCTATTTACAAACGACATTAATATAAATACATAATTTTTTCCCCAGGCGGTAGTGTTAATAGAAGGTTTACAAGGAAGAGGTCACCTTTAAAGCCTCCTATAAAAAAAAAGTGTTGAGAAACCTCGGACACACTAAGTCTTACTATTCAAGCGGAAGGTGAAAGGATTTAGGAAGGATGGGAAGAGGAAGAGGAGGATAAAAGAGGAGAGGAAAGGGAAGATTTAAAAGTAGGAGAAGAGGAAGGGTGAGGAGGATGAGGAGGAGGAAAAAAAGGATGAGGAAGAGAAGAAGGAGGAGGAGGAGGAGAGGGGTTGGGGAGGACTACCAGCGTGGAAGTGAAGGAGAGAGAAGGATGAAGAGGAATAAGGGTGAGAAGGAAAAGAAGAAGAAGGAGAGATTAGGAGGAAGAAGAATAAATGGGTGAAGATGAAGAGACGTGGATGATAGGAAGGGTGGCAGGGTGGCATAGGGAGGGAGGAGAACACACACACACACACACACACACACACACACACACACACACACACATAGTGCTGATGAACCTTACTAACAGGTATTCACCACCACCAGGAACCCTCCCCCCCCTCACCAGGCTGATTCATGTATATAATCCACAGTGCCCAAGACTACTGAACATTTAAATGCTGTATAATAATGTGTATACGATAAAGTTTATGTATGAATCTATATAGTGTATGTATTGTAAGTATGATCTATGGGGGAGGGTGTGTGTGTGTGTGTGTGTGGAAAGAGCTGAAAAAAGATGTGTGTGCCAAGGCTTGAAGGGTGCTCTCTCCTCTCTCTCTCTCTCTCTCTCTCTCTCTCTCTCTCTCTCTCTCTCTCTCTCTCTCTCTCTCCTCCTTCATAAGTCCACTCCTCTGAATGAACCATATATTCCTGGCACTGCCCTAGTTGGCTCCTCTGCCCGGTCTCCCCTCCCCTCACTAGGCACTGTGGCACTCTCGGGGAGGGGACGGATGAAGGAGAGGCAAGAGATTAGGGAGAGAGAAGGGGAATGGAAGGAGAGAGAGAGAGAGAGAGAGAGAGAGAGAGAGAGAGAGAGAGGATAAAACTCGAGACGGGGAGAAAACACACACACACACACACACACACACACACACAGTCTTCAACTCCCAGTCAGCCACTTGATAAAATTCAGAAACATTTTTTTTTCCCTTCAGCATCAATTGTCCCTCAACTTTAGTCAAACTGTGGTCGTGCTTCTTGCCTCCGCCTCCACAACTTTAGCGAGGCGAAAGTTAGCGAGTGTTTGGCCGCTGCTTCTTGTGGCTGCACTTTAGTCAGCTGCTGAGCCATCCTGGTGCTGTATTGTACCTATCTCAGCTGATAAACACACACCCACACACACCCACACACACACACACACACACACACACACACACACACACACACACACTGACAGTTATAACCTATGCTCTGTAAAAGTAGTCTACGGTCCTTACCACCCACGTTTGACTAACACACAAATAATATAATAATATTTTTTGGCCATTAATATACTGTATACAGGGAAACATATACATAATAAACAGCTTAGCGTTTGGAAGTTTTATGTAATAACAACAACAACAACAATAATAACAATAACAATAACAATAATAATAATAATAATAATAATAATAATAATAAATACAAATATAAAATAAATAAATAAAGTAATAAAATAAGCTACCGACATATAATGAAAAGCTAAATAACTGAAATAATAATCAGAAAAATCACCGCCCGCCAATATCAAGAAGGGAATAAAAACACCAAGAAAAACAATAAGTGGCAACACTACTGGGTGGCCGGAGTGTTGCCATCTTAGGGTGCATCGTGGCGTCCTCCCCGCCTGGCTCCACCAAGCTTAAAAATGGTAAAAATACTCCGTTGAAAACACCACCAGGAAGAGGAAGAGGAGGAGGAAGAGGAGGAGGGGGAGCGGTAGGAGGGGGAGAGGTACGAGGGGGGAGAGGTACGAGAAGGGGGAGGGGTAGGAGGAGGAGGAGGGGAGATTCAGCGTGGGCGAGAGGTAGGGAGAAGGCGATGAAGGCATGTTTCGAGTGGGAGATGGTGGGGAGTAAGTAAGAGGATGAGTGGGGATGAGTGAAAGAGTGAGTGGGGATGAGCAAGAGGTTATGAGAGGATGCGTGTGGGGGATTTAAAATGTGCGTGAGGAAGGGGCAAGAAAGTGTGCGTGAAGAACGACTGGGTATACGACTATGGAAGAGAGAGAGAGAAGTGGTAGTATGGGGAGATCCCATGACCCTCAGGTAATGATAGAATTGATTATGTAATGGCCTTGTTAGTGACCACCTGATTAGGATGAGTAGGGAGGGGGGTGGGGTGGGGGAGGTGAGGGGTGAAGGGGGAATGGAGGAAGAGAGAGGAAGAATAGGAGAGGAAGGAAGGGAAAGAGGAGGAGGAGGGGGGAAAGAGGAGAAAGAAGAGAAGAGAGAGGAGGAAGAGGAGAAGAGAGAAGAGGAAGAGGAGAAGAGAGAAAAGGAGGAGGAGGGGAAAGAAGAATAAGAGAAAGAGAGGCGAGGAGGAGGGGAGAAGAGGGAGGGGAGAGGGAGAGGAAGGGAAAGAGGGTGGGGAGGGGAGGGAGGCAGGGAGGAGATGGTGACATTATTAAATTTCTCTAAAGGAACTGAGATAAAGTTTCTAAGTCGGTAATATAGTTGTATAATATATGAAGGATATGTATTATATAGTCTCTCTCTCTCTCTCTCTCTCTCTCTCTCTCTCTCTCTAAATGTATATAAATATGTAAGTGTTTATACATGTTTATGAATGTATGTATGAAACGATTGGTGTGAGTAGGTGCTGGGGCTTTGTATGTATGTATGTATGTATGTATGTATGTATGTATGTATGTATGTATGTCTGTCCATCTTGCCCCGTATTTTATTCTTTATCACACACGTATTTTCCTTCACCAGAACAACACACAACCAACTGTGCACGAGAACAAGGTGACACTCGAGCCTTGTGACACTCGAGCCTTGTGACACTCGAGCCTTGTGACACTAGAGCCTTGTGACACTAGAGCCTTGTGACACTCGAGTATTGTGACACTCGAGCCTTGTGACACTCGGGTATTGTGACACTCCAGGTGATGTGACACTCGAGCCTTGAGCACTCAGGCCTTGTGACCCTCGAGCCTTGTGACACTTTCGAGAGTGTTGTGACACTTGAGCCTTGTGACACTCAGGCCTTGCCCGCCAGTGTGACCTCGAGCCTGTGACCTCAGGCCTTGCTTGACACTCGGGTATTGTGACACTCCAGGCCTTGTGACACTCAGGCCTTGTGACCCTCAGGCCTTGCATGACACTCGGGCCTTGTGACACTCCGAGCCTTGTGACCTCGAGCCTTGTGACCTCCGAGCCTTGTGACACCTCAGGCAGCCTTGACACTAGAGCCTTGTGACACTAGAGCCTTGTGACCTCAGGCCTTGTAGCACCAGGCCTTGTGACCTCCAAGGCCTTGTGACACTCGAGCCTTGTGACACTCGAGCCTTGTGACACTCGAGCCTTGTGACACTCGGGTATTGTGACACTCGAGCCTTGTGACACTCGAGCCTTGTGACACTCGGGTATTGTGACACTCGAGCCTTGTGACACGAGAGCCTTGTGACACTAGAGCCTTGTGACCTTCACCTAATACAACAATAAAGGAAGAGCATTGTCGGTGATTCTTAAGAGTAATATATAAGTCGGGGATGAACAATGAGGCTCTTTCCTCCCTCCTGCACACCCACATCCACACACTGAAACAGACACAGACACACGCAGACAGACACAGACACACGCAGACAGACACAGACACACGCAGACAGACACAGACACACGCAGACAGACACAGACAGTCCTCGTTAGTGTGAGTAAATACATAAAAGTAACTATGAATCCGTAGTAAACAATATGGTGGTCTGAAGATATTCTCAGCCATCAACACAAGTCAGTTTTCGTTAATATTGTGTGTGTGTGTAATCAAAGTTTCCCCGCCACTGTTGAGGAAACAATTTAGTTCCTCGCTTGACTAACTCACCTGTCTGTGACGTCACGTTGTCAGAAGTGTTGCCATACATCACAAAGAGACATAATTAATACTGTATATAAAACGAATAAAGAAAGACAATTATTATTTAAATTTTTTAGGGGGAATTGTTCTAAAGAGTCAATCTTAAAAAAAAATAGTTAAAATACTTTGAAAATGGAACAAATGGAAGAAAAAAAATATTCGGCAACGGTTCATTCAGTGGCCCTTTGTTGAAAGTTGCGGAGGCTGTTACAAGGATCCGCACAAGTTTTATAAGTGAGTTAAAGTTGAGGAAAGTTCAATCGCCCCTTCCCCAGGACCATCTTCCCCCACTCCCTCTCCCCCGGGCCTCTTCCCTTAGTTCTAGCCACCCACACGGGGCTTTTCCCCTACCAGATCTCTCTCTCTCTCTCTCTCTCCATTTATTTCAACTCGTTCCTCTCCCAGTGGTATAATACTTAACACTCACCTCCTCCTCCACGTGTTATTTCTCCAGTCCTTAAGTCACCCTGCTATCCTGCCGTCCTCCTATCCTTACTGACCCACAAAAAGCTAGAAGCCTCACCCTCCTATCCCGTCGTGGGCAGCAGTGATTGGCCTGAGCCTCGATACATGTGTCCTGGGAGAGTCGGCCAATATTAAAGAGGTTGTTGCTCGTCCCTCCCCCTGTGTCACTTCATTATCTATGCAATAACTTTACCCAACCTGGTCAGATCTGAATCACAATTTAATACAGAGCAATACTAGTTGACTGCCTTTCCTGCCTCCCCACCATCATCACTACCACCATAATCACAACAACCACCATCATCACCACAACAACCACCATCATCATCATCACAACAACAACAACCATCACCACAACAACAACCATCACCACAACAACCACCATCACCACAACAACCACCATCACCACAACAACCACCATCAACATCACCATCAGAACCACCACTACCAACATCACTATCATAACAACCATCACCACTACCGTCACTACCAACAGTGCTCCTCCTCCCCATCACCACCCTCACCATCACCACCCTCACCATCACCACCCTCACCATCACCACCCTCACCATCACCACCCTCACCATCACCACCCTCACCATCTCCACAACCATCACCACCCTCCACCACCACCACCCTCACCATCACCACCCTCACCATCACACCACCTCCACCATCACCACCCTCACCATCACCACCACCATCCTCCACAACCATCCACCTCCTATCACCACCCTCACCATCCTCCACCACCCCCAGAGGATTAAGGCTGAAATGTATGGATTTATTGAAGTCTCGGGAGTCTTGCTGGATGAAGGTCAGGAGGCCATGACACTGAGGTCATGATAGTGAGGCCATGGCCCACCTGCACTACACACCTGGCCCTGCACATCTACACTACACACCTGGCCCTGGCCCACCTGCACTACACACCTGGCCCTGGCACACCTTCACCACACATATGTCCCTGTTCCACCCACACCATACACCTGGCCCTGGTCCACCATCACAACGCACCTGGCCCTAGCACATCTACACTACACACCTGGCCATTGGCCCACCTACACTACACACCTGGCCCTGGTTCACCTACACCACACACCTGGCCCTGGCCCACCTGCACTACACACCTGGCCCTGGCACACCTTCACCACACATATGTCCCTGTTCCACTTACACCATACACCTGGCCCTGGCACACCTTTACACACCTGACAACACCGGGCCAGCCTCACCTGGTCTATACATAGCACACTGATGCTTCGTTAATTATGTATCGCGGGTCACTCATTACAGCCATCGAGCGCCGCCACGACAACACAGGGTCATGACACGCAGCTCAGGTCAAGTGGGGTTCACAGGTCACCAGGAAGTGGAGGAAAGAAGGAAAAAGATGAAATAAGGTCACCAGAAAGAGGAAGAGAATGGAGGTTGAAGAGAAGAGATGAAGAAAATGAAGGGAATTGAGATAAGAGATCGAGGAATAAAGAGGTAAAGAGATAATACGACAACAGGTCACATCATCCACGTCAGGTCATGTAAGGTCATTAGTGATTACAAATAAGAAGAACGTTGGTGTGATTATCATGTGCACTTAGGGGGAGAGGGAGAGAGAGAGAGAGAGAGAGAGAGAGTGAGGTGTTGTGTTGTCTGTGTGTGTGTGTGTGTGTGTGTTCAAGGAGATGGATGCAGAAACAACTTACAAAACAAAACAAAAACAACAAACCTCATCTCTCCCTTCACCCGAGTATCAAGTGTCTTAGGTCGACCTTCAGGACGCTGTTGACACTCGGTAATGGGTTTGTCTTAGGAGCTGACCCACACAACCACACACGCACGCACACGCACACACACACACACGCGCACACACACACACACACACACACACACACACACACACACACACACACACACACGCACACACACACACGCACACGCACACACACACACACACACACACACGCACACACACACACACACACACACACACACACACACACACATACACACACACACATACCTACCCGGGTTAAAATTCAACTCCTATTAATCTCTCTGAATTGACTTTAAAAAAAAATCGAAATTAATTTCATCAAATATTAAAAAAATGCCGATAACTCATTAATTAATTTAAAAACATCAATAGAATCATTAGTTTAAAATTCCTCTAAGTTTATGGGAGTTATTTACAGGTTATAATAACCTCAACAGTTCTCACACACTTACATAAACTTAGTATAATTATCTTCTTTGTTTAATTTCCTGTATAATTGCTAATTATTATAATAACACCGAATATAATTAAGTCTGGGAAAACACAAAGTAACACACACACACACACACACACACACACACACACACACACACACACATCCTTGACCACCAGGCTGAGCAGCGTTCCCCCTTGGCCATGTTCAGCCCCATTCCTGAAGCCCCTCTCCCCGACCCATCCTCACCACCGGGGTATCAACATAATCAAAATTGACCATTTCGTTTCGGAAAGAAGTGGGATCAGTTTTGAACAGTGATGAACAGTGTTTAAAGCTAGTGAATTCAGCACTAGACAGTACCAGTGAGAACCGTGACCCACCAGTGAGATAAGCACCCCTGGGAACTGACCACCATCTTCTGACCAGGAGGTGCTAATTAGTCCACCGTGGGAACAACAGTGGGTCGGCTTCACACCTGACTAAGATATAACAACACACCACCCAGCAGAGAGTGAGGTACTGTGACACCACGCCACACCACACGATATCTCATGACCACGTGAGATCCTTCATATCAACACCTACGGACGAGATACTGAACCACGAGACTATGTGACCTCACACAGTATGGCTAGAGACCAGCCCGGACCATCAGCTGTAAACTATAATAATTTGTATGTTCAATTTATGTTCCTTCTCCTTTCAGTAATGAAACCCTTTATTAAACGCCCTACCCACCCCACCCCATGGCTTTGTATGTATAAGTCATTTTTGTCTAATGTACAGTATATTTTCAGCCTTTGGGTTGCAGAACTTTCTCAATAAACCGTTAATTATTATTATTATTAATTACACACACACACACACACACACACACACACACACACACACACACACACACACACACACAAAGCGAGAATTATATTTTTGGAGTTATACAGAACATGAGAACACGACCAGCCAAGAACACGAATGGCCAAGAACACGAACAGCCAAGAACGCCCACGAACGAGTGAGAGCATTTCTAGGCCTTGTGTGTAAGTCCCCGCTAAAAAAAATAATAATCCCACCTCCAACCCCTCCTACCCTCCCCCCCCCCAAAGCAAAAAGCCAATGAGGGGAGAGTTAAGACTGTCTGGGGAGGGAGGAATAGGAGGAAGGTGGGGGATGATAGTAAGAAAGGGGGGAGATGAGAGGGAGTGGGAGAAGGAGTGGCGTTCCACAATACCCCATCCTCCAACTCACCTCCTGGCATGTCGTTCTCATTGGTGGAGTAATTACAGGTGGGCGTGGCTTAGTGTCTCAGGCTTTACGTTTATTCGTCCCGCCCTTCCCCGTCCCCCCAACCCCCCCAAAAAGGGACCTTCCACACGCACATCCGCACACCGCCTAATTTAATCACTCCCGAGTCTTTATAACCGAGGCGGCGTCGACCCTCCTGACGGGGAAACTGCCCTTCTTCAGCCCCTACATAGAGTCGTGTTTAGGGGTGAGGACCGGCTGCTGGAGGATCAGGGAGGGAGACTAGCCGGGGTGAAACAATAGGAAGAAAGGAAGCCGAGATATACAATAGGTTGCCTCGACTACTAAATTAGCTCCCGTCGTCACAGCGCCAGTAGTGGAGTACAGCATCGCCTAAGGGGGGGGGGAGGGGGGATTACTATACTACATCATTCAAGAGCCTGGTGTTCCCCTCCGTCACTCACCAAAATCAGCCGTTCATCAACATCACCATCATCACCATAGCGTAGAGGTGATGATGAGGAGAACAATCACTCGCATCGTTCACAGTAAACAGATGACTCGGGAGAGGAAGCAACTTAACGTTCTCTTTCCATCAATCTCCCCCTCACACTCCTCCCTCTCACTCACCTCTCACTACCTCATTCCCACTCGCCCCTCACATCTCACCTGATCCCAAATAAAAATGAAAGTATCCACACAATCTGAATACCCACACCTGCACAACACCCAGAGAACAGGTGAGCAGGTAGGACGGACAGGTTCAGGTAGAACAGGCAGGGAAGGCAGGTCAGACATGTAGGCTGGCACTTGACCCCTGGAGCAGCCTGCGTCTTGGTGTGTCCATCAAACCGTCTGGCCCGCCCCCTCACGACACAGCCAGTTCATCACGACCACCTCATGTGAAGGACAATTACCTGGGCACCTGGCCTTGATATTAACACGTAATGAGTAATTAAGTGAACTACCCATCCTAAACGTCACAAGATAAGAGTATTGTTGGTTGACCTGATTTGACCCGACTCTAGCTAGAATAGGCTAACCTAACCTAACCTCCTTTAACTTATACTAAACTAACTTCATTCTAACCTAATCTAATGTATGCCAATCTGACTTAACCTGACCTAACTCAAACTGGCTTAAGCTATGTTACCTTAATCTAACTCTAACCTGATTCAATGTACCTTAATCTGACCTGATCTAACCTAACCCAGCCTTATTTACTAGCTTAGCTTAATGTACGCTGCCATGACCTTATCTAACCTGAACACGTCACCGCTGTTTGCACTCGACATTATCCTCTACCTCCTGGCAGCCTCACCTTACACCCCCCTACCATTCACAGTGACTCACACGTACCAACTTACATCTGACTCTCTCTCTCTCTCTCTCGTACGCACGCACGCACGCATACTCCTCCTTATTCACCAATCACTCCACACAACTTAATTCCACTCACTCACCCACTCACTCACTCACCCACTCACTCACTCACTCACCCACCCACTCACTCACTCACTCACTCATTGACCTCCTCGCCCCCGCCCTCTCACGCCTCACCTCAGCACCTCATCACTTGAAAGAGTAATTAAGGTTAGTAGGGGAGGGAGAGGAGGGCAGAGAGGAAGAGCGGGGGAGGAAGAGGGGCAGGGGAGGAGAGGAGGAGAGGGGGTGAGGGAGGAAGGGAGGAAGCGATTATTGAGTCTCTCAGCATGTCTTGATGAAAGAGAGAGAGAGAGAAAGAAGAGAGAGAGGCTGGATTTGTAATATTTATTCTTAACTGGGTTTTAAGTTTTTATAGCTTCACAGTGGTTCAATTACCGTTAATGATGGTGGTGGTGGTGGTGGTGGTAATGTGGTGGTAGTAGTGGTTGTTGTTGTGGGAGGGAGGAGGGAGGGTGTGGTGGAGGCGTGGAGTCAATGAGGAGAGTATGAGGAAGGTGTGAATAAAGTGAGAAGGTGAGGAGATGTGAGTAAAGTGAGATAATATGAGAAGTGTGAAGTCTAGGAGGTAAGGCTGCAGTGCAGGTGGTAACAGGTGTGTTGATCAGTTGGCCCTACCACCCCACCACCACCACTTTACTTTTCCACCCCACCACCACACCTACCACACTCACCACCAACACCACCACACCTACCTTCCCCACCACCACACCACCCCCTGCCACCTACCACACACACACCCCCACCACTATCACCTACCTCCACCACCACTTACCACCACCACTACCCCACTACCCACCACCATCACCACCACCACACAACCACCACCTGCCCTCCTACCTCTTCTCTCCCTCCTCACATTACTACCCCCCCCCACCCACCCCATCCAGAGCAGCAGAGGGCAGCAGCAGAACGAGCTTATATGATAGTCCCCTTGAGATATCTTCCTATCTTCCTCCTCCTCCTCCTCCTTCCCCTCCTCCTCCTCCTCCCTCTTCTTCTCCTCCTCCCTCCTCCTCTTCTTCCCATGCTGTATGAGGAAGAGGATGAGGACCAACTCTTAGACTCATGTTGTGTCTTCTTTCTCTTCCTCTTCCTCTTCCTCCTCCTCTTTCTCTTCCTCTTCCTCCTCCTCCTCTTCCTCCTCCTCTTCCTCTTCCTCCTCATCTTCTTCCTTTTCCTCCTCCTCATATCTCTCCCCACTCCCTCAATTCTGCTGGAAGAAGGAAGAGAGAAGAGGCAAGGAGAAGGGAGAGAGAAAGCGAGGAGAGGGGAAGAGAGGGAAGAGAGAGGGCAGGATAAGGGTCAACGGTGGGAGGACAGGTGAGAGGGGATGACAAAGGGCATCACAGGGAGGCGACCACTTGTCTAATGGAGGAAGTGTGGGTCAAGGGGCGGCTGTCTGTCCTCTCACACCAGACGCGGTACCTGGGGGGAGATAGGAGGATGAGGAGGGAAGAAGGAAGGATAGAGGAGGAGGGGGAAGGATGGAGGAGGTGGAGGGAAGAGGGAAGGATAGTGGAGGAGGGGGAAGGATGGAGGAGGAGGAGGGAAGAGGGAAGGATAGTGGAGGAAGGATGGGGAAGTAAGGAGTATGAGGAGGGATAAGGGAAGGATGGAGTGTAGGGGAAGATGGAAGGATGAAGCGATTGAGATGGAAAGGAAGAAGGATGGGGAGGAGAAACCCCAATACAACCACTTCTACCACACTCAACCACCACCACTACCACAATTACCACACTACAACACCAAGTTCCTACCTCACCACACACACACACATATCAGAAACAGGTGAACACGATAAATACAGATCTGAGCACCCTACACCTGCCTACCATCCTCGGTCTTAACACCTGTATATACGTGCTCACAGGTGTTCAATGTATAGATTTAGCAGCATCCTAAACACCACACCGCCTCCCGATATTGCTGAAGAAACTTTTACCACAAACAATGCGGCTGTGGTGGAGAGGAGGGGGGGGGAGGAGGAGTCCAGATTCTCAAATGTTTCGTACAAGAGGTAAGAGATTTGCATTTACCTGATCTACATAAACATAACACCTAAATAGCATAAACATTGTATTAAAACCTCTACCTAAACTAAACACATTCACTAGGCACCAGATATTAGACAAATACCTAAGAGAAATACTCGTACGAAATATTTTGGATCTAGACTCCGAGGAATAATAAATTAAACTCCCGCGCTCCTACACGGGCGAAAACTGGGCACCAGGTGGAGTGAAATTATATTTTACGTCTTAAGCAACCGATGTAAACAGTGTGGAGAAGAGGGGAGCCAAAAAATATACCACATAGTGTGTTTCAAGAGCCTCGCTGGACACACAAGGTTAGGTTAGGTTAGGTTAGGTTGGATTGTCACTAGCTGCAACCAATCACAACCTGAATGACGGGCGCTCTCTAGTCGCCAGTGTCTTTTCCTCACCCAACAAACACAATCCAAGCCCAGCCCCGCATCCCACGGGAGCCAATTAGCATGAGGGTAACATACGAGCATACCGTAGCCCCGCCCACCCCAGAGGAACCAGCCAATTAGCAGCAAGAACAATTGCAATAGCCCCGCCCCCTTGGTTGTGTTTTTATTAAAATAGTGTTACATCACCGCGAGTATTACAACACCGAGCGTGTTACATCACCGCGAGTGTTACATCACCGCGAGTATTACAACACCGCGAGAGTTACAACACCGCGAGTGTTACATCACCGCGAGTGTTACATCACCGCGAGTATTACTTCACCGCGAGTATTACATCACCGCGAGTATTACATCACCGCGAGTATTACGTCGTAATTTGGCTGAAGTTCCCAATGGCGTCTTGCAGATATTTTATAAGCAATGGTCCCTTAATATGCAAATGTGGCCATCTTGTCTAAAATATGGAGGAGCTTCTGAAATTTTAGCTTCCTGTAACCCACTGTGGCGACAACAAGACACCACAGGGGGGGGGGGAGTAGGGAGGATGATGTGGAGGTAAAGGGTGAGGGAGGTGTGGAGGTAGGAGGTGTGGAGGTAAGAGGTGTGGAGGTAGGAGGTGTGGAGGTAGGAGGTGTGGAGGTAGGAGGTGTGGAGGTAGGAGGTGTGGAGGTAGGAGGTGTACAGGCAAGAATGGTGGGGGTGTGGAGGTGGGGAGGTGTGGAGTGGGAGGGTGTGGGCAAGAGGTGTGGAGTGGGAGGTGGCTGGGCAAGAGGTGTGGGTAAGGGTGTTGTAGGTGTGGTGTGGAGTGTGACCTAAATCCAAAATAATTTTAAAATAAACGCAAACCTATCATAGCAACCTATCATAACCTAACCTAACCTATATCATAACCTAACTATCCTATCATAACCTAACCCCTAACCCTATCCTTAACCTATCATAACTAACCTAACCTAACCTATCCTTAACCTATCATAACCTAACCTATCCTTAACCTAACCTAACCTATCCTTAACCTATCCTTAACCTAACCTAACCTATCCCAACCTAACCTAACCCAAGCCACCGGACAAAACATGGCGAAAATTCAGGTCCAGTTCCGAGTCCGGGCCTAATTTCATCTCCAGAGCAGCGAGAACTGAAGACGTGCACAAACTTACCCCCTTCTTTAAAGACCACCCCTTCCCCCTTCCCTACCACCCCCCCTCCCCCAGAACGACCTACCTTAGTGCTGGTCGTCCTAATATCCGCAGTACTTACCCGGGATCACACCATTATCGACCTTAAAGACACCAGTTCATAAGGGTTATTTTATTTTTTTTTGCTTAAACGCTTCTCTCTCTTGTACGAGTGGCAAGGAATATTATCCTCTAAGACGGGGAGCAATAGAGTCAGGTTTAACTCCCCTCACTGCTTGTTAAATAATATATCCTTAAAGTATAGTCTAGTTTTATACACGTTTTGTATTTATCTGGAGGTCGTTAAGTTTTATCTCGGTAGTTCATATTCTTGTTTTTTAAGTAGTATATAAGGGCTGGCTTATCTCGTCGGGTCGGGTCGGGGTCGGGTCGTGTGAGGAGGGAAGTTACAGTGAGTCGTGTACAGGCAAAGATGATGAGTCTGTTTTATTATTATACTAAACCAACCTGTTCCAATTTAATTCTAACCCATCCACAACCCACCCCAACCTAACCTAACCTAACCCAACCACAACCTAACCTAACCTAACCCAACCACAACCCACCCCAACCTAACCTAACCTAACCCAATCACAACCCACACCAACCTAACCTAACCTAGCAACCTACAACCCCAACCCAACTAACCTAACCCTAGCAGACCACAGCAACCCTAACACAACTTCTTCTAACCCCTTGAAGCCACAACCCACCCCAACCTAACTAACCTAACCCCTAGCAACCACAACTTCTTCTAACAGCCACAACCACCCCAACTTCTTAGCAACCACAGCCACCCCAACCCTAACTAGCAACCTAGCCCCACCCCCAACCTAACCTAACCAAACCACAACCCAACCTAAACCTTATAAAAAAAATGACTTACGATCCTTTGATAAATAAGACGTGTGGTGTATAACGTGAGAGAAGATATAACGAAGGTGGACACTTAAGACCACTTTAATGGGTTGTTAAGTATTGTTTTACGACACAACTTACTGCAGTAGTGTGTGTGTGTGTGTGTGTGTGTGTGTGTGTGCGTGTGCGTGCGTGTGTGTGTGTGTGTGTGTGTGTGTGTGCGTGTGTGTGTGATATTTTCTTTATAACGCTATTTTGAGTTAATGTTATTTTTATGTCAATATCAAAACAAAGTTAAAAGTTATATATATATCCGTGTTGCAAAAACTTAATACTGCAGTTCATTAACGATCTTGTAACCCCTCCCCCCTTCCCCCACCCCACCCCCCACCTCATCCCCCACCCCTTCCCCCACCCCACCTCCCCCCACCTCCCCCAATGCAGTAAAAAAGATACTAATGCAGCGTCAGGGTCAAAACGTAATCTGGATTTATTTTTCCCCAGAGCTGATGAAGTTTACATGCTGGGGGGATGGTGGGGGGAGGAGGAAGGGGGGGAGGAAGGGAAGGGGAAGAGGATGGGGGAAGGGTTCAGTGAGGTGCCCCTGGGAGGTTAAATATTTACACGCGAGATTAACACACTAAATTAACGTTAGTTTTCAGACATATTTACCAGCAGTCAAGTCTAGTCAGCGATGAACCGGAGCATAAACCTGATATTTTGCGACGACGTTATGACCCGCTCTCCCCCCCCCCCCACGCCGCCCATAAAATCCAGGTTGTGTTATAGTCATGTTTATGTGATATATCAGGGTGTTGTTTTTGTGGTTGCTGCTTTGTGTATTGCCTCATTTACATATTGGTTTTGATTTCCATTGTTGTGTTGTTGTTGTTGTTGTTGATTTATGGTGAGAAGGTTCTGAACGGCTGAGCGTAATGTGTGTGTGTGTGTGTCCTCCCTCACCTGCACACATTCCTCACCCTCACCTAACACAAACCTGACACTTGTAAGCTGTAGGGAGGATTCTGGTCTGTCAGGGAGAAGAGGAGTGTGGAGTGTTTGAAGGTGGTGTTGCAGGATGTGTTGCAGAGGGTGTTTCATGTGTTGCAGGATGTGTTGCAGATGGTGTTTCATGTGTTGCAGGATGTGTTGCAGATGGTGTTTCATGTGTTGCAGGATGTGTTGCAGAGGGTGTTTCATGTGTTGCAAAGGTGTTTCGTGTATTGCAGTATGTGCTGCAAAGAGAGTTGATTTTTTAGTATTGTAGGTGTTCCAAGTGTTGCAGAATAAGATGCACTATTGATGTAACACATTTTACAAGTGTTGCAGCAGTGGTATTGCATGAGGTATTGCAGAATTGTTCACCCCCTTTTATACCCCTAATAATGTTAAACCAAGAATTAACAGCATTAAACCACCGTTACAAAAAAAAAACCTCCCACAAGAACGAAAAAACACACAATCAGTTAAGTCAGGAAAGGCAGGTATTACGCTGCTTAATCCCAGTTAAAAATAGTGCAGTCGTTATAGGGTAACAATAAGCTCAGGGGACAAACAGGTATCGGACAGTGAGTGAGACTTAATGATTAACTACAGGGATTTGTGTTGAGTGATTGTCGGGTCGGGTCGGGTCGGGTCGGTCGGGTCGGGTCGGGTCGGGTCGGGTCAGGTCAGGTCGGGTCGGGTCGGGTCAGGTCGGGTCGGGTCAGGTCGGGTTGGTTGGTTAGGTTGGGTCGGGTCGGGTCGGGTCTAGCAGTCTCTACGTGTTTACATTGTGGCCTGTTGTTACTGTGGAAGGAAAATTGTAAATGCATTGATAGTTGCAGCATAAATTGTCTTTTCAATGATATATAGAAAAATCCACAACTTCAAAATACACCTGTCATACACCTGTAATACACCTGTCATACACCTGTCATACACCTGTAATACCTGTCACCTGTCTCATACACCTGTAATACACCTGTCATACACCTGTCAACACCTGTCCTACACCAGTAATACACCTGTCACACACCTGAGGTAGATTCAGTATCATGTAAGGGACACTTCAGTCACTGTCAGCGGGGAAGTGACTCAGCAAATGTAACTCTTAAGGAAGTGACTTTTAGGGAAGTAACTGGTAGAGAGGAATAACCCAGAGGAAGTATCTCAAAAGGGAAGTAAATCAAGGGAAGTGACTAATACGGGGAAGTACCAGAAGGGAAATAAGCCATGTAAAAAACAATAACACACACACACACAGTCCCCCCACCCCCCCTCCCTACCCCAAGCAAGAAAAACACCAACACCGCTTTAAAACAATAATGACCTGGCTATTGACACAGATGGTGGAATCCTGTTGTCTCTCTCTCTCTCTCTCTTCTCTCTCTCTCTCTCTCTTAGAAGAATTTTGTATGTGTGTATGTATAGTGCATAGTGTGGGTGTGTTTTGTATGTTGTATATGTATGTATGTATGTATGTATGTATGTATGTATGTATGTATGTATGTATGTATGTGTGTAGAGAGAGAGCGAAAGGGGAGAAAAATACCTATGTCGGTCTCAGGCAGCCGTGGTGAAGAGCACTCGATGTCAGGACGGTAATGGAAGTTGTCTGAGGCAGCAGCTGAGGGTGTCCGTTTCAGGGTAGGGGAGGGAGAGGGAGGGAGAGGGAGGGGTAGGGTGGGGGTGGGGAGGAGGAGTCAAAGTTTCCATTGTGGCCGCCTTGTCTCTGTCGCAGTCCCTATTCCGCTCCCTAGGTCGGCTATGTATCCACCACCCACGGTCTATTCTTGTGACCTTTTGTTCTTAAATGGTACTGGTGAGAGAGAGAGAGAGAGAAAAGAGAGCAATCCATTGATACCAGTCACCCACCATTGATGACCATTCCAGCATCCGTCGTCACCCTTACACCCCCCCTCCTTCTACCCTTCCCTCTTCCACCCTCACACTCTTATAGTCCACAACACGACTCCACCCTAACATCCCTCCCCTTCAACGTATATCCACACCTCATCCTAATACTCCACCCTCACTATAGGTCCCCACCCTCGACCTTCTACCTCCACCATCTCCCTCCACCCTCACTCTAATCCTCCACCATCTCCCTCCACCCTCACTCTAATCCTCCACCCTCACCCTCCACCCTCACCTTCCACCCTCACTCTAATCCTCCACCCTCACCCTCCACCCTCACTCTAATCCTCCACCCTCACCTTCCTCGCCCTCCACCCTCCTCTAATCCTCCACCCTCACCTCCACCCTCACTCTAATCCTCCACCTCACCCCCACCCTCCCTCTAATCCTCCCACCC
>NW_024757805.1:1560000-1567500 GCF_018991925.1 Homarus americanus | reverse complement strand
CACGTATAAAATAACCTCCACATGACGTAGGAGGAAGAGGAGGAGGAGGAGAAAGAGGAGAGAGGAGGAGAAGGAGGAAGAACATTAACACAGACCCCAGAAATGGTTGTTGTTGTTGTCGTTGTTGTGAGAAACCTTATCTCAAGACCCTCGAGGATTTCCACTTCTCTCTCTTCCCATGGCGGCCATCTTGAATTTATAATGAAAATGTCAAAAAAAAAAAAACCTGGTAAACAAACAACAGGAAAAACAAATACTATACTAGTGCTTGGAGGGTGACGTTAGAGGTTTGGAGGGTGACGTTAGAGGTTTGGAGGGTGACGTCAGTAAAGTTAGTAGGACGGTAGTGTACAACGTAGGCTTGTTAGCAGGGGCAGGGCGGGTCTGAGAGTGAGAGAGAGAGAGAGAGAGAGAGAGAGAGAGAGAGAGAGAGAGATAATGAACTCCTGTTGTAACTCCATAGATTCCATCATGTGAGGAAGGTGTGTGTCGGGTGAGGAACATATGAGGGGAGGAGGGAGGCGAGGGAAATGGGGAGGAAAGGAAGAGAGATATGAGGTGAAGGAAGGAAGGATGAAGGAAGGAAGGAAGCGAAGGAAGGAAGGAAGGAAGGAAGGAAGGAAGGAAGGATGGTGGGGGGAAGGAAGGAAGGAAGGAAGGAAGGAAGGAGAAGGAAGGAAGGAAGGATGAAGGAAGGAAGGAAGGAAGGAAGGAAGGAAGGAAGGAAGGATGAAGAAGGAAGGAAGGAAGGAAGGGCGAAGGAAGGAAGGAAGGAAGGAAGGAAGGAAGGATGAAGGATGAAGGAAGGAAGGAAGGAAGGATGTAAAGGAAGGAAGGAAGGAAGAAGGAAGGAAGGAAGGAAGGAAGAAGGAAGGAAGGAAGGAAGGAAGAAGGAGGAAAGAAGGATGAAAATATAAAAACCAGAAAAGAGGGAAGGAAGGAAGGAAGGAAGGAAGAAAGGAAGGAAGGGAAGGGTGAAAATACGAAGCCAGGGAGAAAGGGAGGGAGGGAGGGAGGGAGGCAATACACATGAGGCCAGGGTGGTGGAGGAGGTTCTAATGAGAAATACTACACAAAAATAGAGACGTGTTTGATGGGTAAAAATACATAAGATAAAATGTAGAAAAATTAGATAAAAACTCGGTCGGTCGGTCGGTCGGTCGGTCGGTCAGTCAGTTTAAAAATATTATACGGTAATTCAAAGACTCGTACAGTATATAAATTATCCTTCGGCTACACGGACGGATAGACAGACGGACAGACAGGTGGACAGGTGGACAGATAGGCGGACAGGTGGAGAGATAGGCGGACAGGTGGACAGATGGACAGATAGACGGACAGGTGGACAGATAGGCGGACAGGTGGATAGATGGGCGGACAGGTGGACAGATAGGCGGACAGGCGGACAGATAGACGAACAGGTGGACAGATAGACGGATGGAAAAAAGAATCCCCACCTACATACACAAAGGAAAAATAATAAAAATAAATAATTTAAATAAAAGAGAAGTGAGGAAATAACTTGATAAAAATGACGTCGTTATTTATTGATAAAATAATAAAAGAAAGAAATAGGAGATAGAAAGAAGAGGAAATGAAGACAAAAGAAGAGAGAGAGAGAGAGAGAGAGAGAGAGAGAGAGAGAGAGAAGAAAAATAAAAACAAAGAGAACTGGAGACTCTTGGATCTTTGTTGACGTTTCAGTAGCATCAATAACTCCACCTGCGTCGACTAGCTCTATGGCTATCAATCCTGACTTGACTTGACTTGACTTGACTTGACTTGACTTGACTTGACTTGACTTGACTTGACTTGACTGACTGACTGACTGACTGACTCTGCAACGACGTACCTACTGACAAACTTTCTTGGTAAACTGGAGATGAAAAAAAAAAGGAAAAATATGAAACAGATTCACCAAGACGAAAATCACCCGCACGTGTAACTTTCCTTCCATCGTCTTTAAAGAAATACCCAAAAAAATTATTTCACTGGGGGGTAGGGGGGGGTAGGGGGGGTAGGGGGAGGGTAGGAGGAGGGGTTAGGGGGGATAGGAGGTGGGCTAGGGGAAGGGGGTAGGATGGGGAGGGGCGGGTAGGGGGAGTGCAAGAGACGCCAGCGCTCACGGTGGAAAACTTTTACCTCGCCGTCGTGATAAACTAGCCGACCCAGCGACTTTATCTCCGGGTGAAATCTCTACATAAAAGACACAGGAATTTCGACCCACAATACACGCGTGGGATGGCATTTTTTTGAGTAGGTGGAGGGTAAGGTGGGATGGGGGGGGTCTTATTTCTCCAACCACTCCCCCTTTGCCCCCCCTCCCGCCCCCCCTCCCCTAGACCTACAGTTATATGTTCAATCACTAGCCAATGGTCATCCAGGTCTCAGAGTCGCTTGTGGACTAAATGTCAACGTTAATTGGTGGTTGAGAATCAAGTTGGCGGAATTTTAGGGCCAATTGTCGGGTCTAGGAACTATTAAGTGCCAAGGTCTTTGTTGCATTCGCGGTCAGACCCCAACTGCGGCCGCCACTGAGACGAGACCAGGCCATAGGTGACTGTTAGGAGAGAGAGAGAGAGAGAGAGAGAGAGAGTTATACAATCAGTGTCCAGTATTATTAATAAAAAGTTGCCACATCTTGCACACCAAGCTTAAGCCGACAACACACGATGACCCTCCACTTCTCTTCCTCCTCCTTCACCCACGTATTCCCTCCACGCTCCTCCTCAAGACTGAGCTCTCTCTTCCTACCACCCCCCTCCTCCCTTCCTCCTCATTCCCCCCAGCTATCAGTACCCACCAATAGCATCACTAGTTTCAGGCCTTAATTAAACAATAACAGAGCCTCTAGCTGGTCTACTGCTATGTGTCTTCGTTACCCGGGATGAGGCGAATGATGCCACACCAGAGCCGCCACGGTGCCATACCTTACTGTCGCCTTGATATTTGCCATAATACCAATATAACTCATCAATATAACTCACTGTTGCTATATTGTCAACACTACTGCCATCATATCTTATCGTCGCCATTACATCATACCATAACAATAACACGCAACCATAACATAACACCTCATAACAATAACACACAACCATAACATAACACCCCATAACAATAACACGCAACTATAACACCAAACAATAACACCTCCTAATAACACCTCACCGCCCCATAACACCTCACAGTATCACGGGGCGGCCACCAAGGGGGAATTACATTACCGTGAACGAGGAACAATTGGCGTTATGGCCGCAACAAAGGAGCCAATCTGTGCTGCAGGAAACAACATTCAGGTGTGTATGGATGTTACCTGCAGGTATTAATGTTCGCCCACCTACCAAACCGTCCTGGGCCAAAGACTTGACGATCCTAACTTGGGCCTAAGGTGAATTAAGTTAATTTGTCCTAACTTACCTGTAGGTTAAATTTATCTAATATACGAATATAACTAAGCAAACGAATATTCATCCTAACCTAACCTAATCTAATCTAACCAAACCTAATCTACCCTTACGCTACCTGGAGTGAATAATGATAGGTCAAGTTGGGTCAGATTAGATTAACTTAAAATAGGCGAGCGTTAAGTTAAGTTAGGTTAGGGTGATTAATCTTCAGGTGATATAAATATTACCACATCAAAATTTCAATATTAATTTATGGTCAAACAAATAATAAAATATAACACAAAGAGAGAAGAAATAATAAAGAATAATAAGAAGAGAAAATAAAGAATGTAAATATTTTTTTAACAATTCTCGTAAAACAATAAATCACTTGGTCATACAATATACATAAATTAAAACTAATACATCATACAATTTATACAATTTATGGCTCTCGTAAATATCAATTAGTTTCATGTATAACTAATGACCTTAGACAAATATTGAAACAAGATATTATGACGGTAATTATACTGTAGTGTTTGTTGATGTAATTAAATATGAGAGGGGCAGGCAGACAGACAGACAGACATACAGTGACAGACAGACAGATATATAGACAGACAGACAGACAGAGATAGAGATATAGGGACAGACATAGACAGAGAAAACTAAACAGCGAAAATAGGAAGGGAAACATAATGACAAAGACAGAGAGAGAGACAGACTGACAGAGATAACGAGAGAGAGAGAGAGAGAAAACGAGAGAGAGAGAGAGAGAGAGAGAGAGAGAGAGAGAGAGAAAACGAGAGAGAGAGAGAGAGAGAGAGAGAGGTAGGTGGTCGTGGGGTCGTACAGAAGGTAAGCAGGTCCTTAAGAAGCGAGGAAGGTGGTGAACGAGGAGTCAGAATACTTAAGAAGAATCCAAGGACTTCCTGACTGCCACTCTTGGCCTTAATCAAGTCCACTGGTCCTTAAACGTCCGCCTTCACTTGAGGGGAGGGGAGGGGAGGGGGGGGGACTCAGTAATACTCCAACACCGACCCTATCCTCACCTAACGTGCCTCTAATGTAACCTAGCCTAACCTAACCTAACCTAACATAACCTAACATAACCTTACGTAGCCTTAACTTGCCTAATCTAACCTAACCAAACCTAACTTAACCTGACCTAACCTAACCTAACCTATACACACCACGGCGGCCTCTAGCCAGCGTTTTATCAGTATACTTTCACTGCCACGAGACGCTTATCTTAACACTTCCGCCTTCAGGAAATATATATTTTTTTAATAGTATTTCTTAGTTATTGTTGTTTTTGTTATGTTTTTGTTAGTGTTGTTGTTGTTATGTTGTTGTTATGTTGTTATTGTTGTTGTTATTATTATTATTAATATTATTATTATTATCCACAGAAACACAAATAACAACAAAGAACAATAATTACCCCTAAATAAAAACAGAAGACAAAAATCTTTAAACCAAAGATCAGAGAAAAGTTAAACAAATTATATAGTATAAATAACTGTAATATACGATCGATTATTCAGGTAAGATTAATAAGAAGAAATTAGACCAAAATAAACTTCATTTACCAGACTTGACCTCCACTGACGCTAACGTAAACAACACCTTTGACCTGTGTTGACCCCCCGGTGACCCTGGCTAGTAGAGGAGCTTTTACACACACACACACACACACACACACACACACATACACACACCTAAGAAAATAAATAGTAAAATAAACAATAAAAACTACAGGTAAAAATAAATGACACATTAGTATGGAAATAGACAGGTGAGGTGAGGGCCCGAGCAGGTGAGCCTTTCATAAAGTTAAGAAGTAAACACCGCTAGAAATTATAATGCCGCGCCTGACCCTCCAGTAATTGAAATTCCAGGTCTGTTGTGGTGTTTGGGAAGGGGGAGGAGGGGAGAGGGGGTGGGATGAGGTGGGGAGAGGGTGGTGGGGAGGGAGAGGGAGGAATGAGAAGGAAGGAGGCAAGACAAGGGTGAAAGGGAGGAGAGAGAAGGGTGGGATGGGATGGGAAGGAATGGAAAGGAAGAAGGCCAGAGAAGGGTGGGGAGAGGGCGGGGAGAGAAGGAGAGAGTGGGAAGAGAAGGAAACCAGAGAAGGATAAAGGGAGGAAAGAAGGATGAGGGGAAGGAGAAAGGTTAGGTGAGGAATGAGAGAAGGAAGAATGGGTGGGAGGGAGAGAACAGGAAGGAACAGGAGATATGATTAAGAAAAGGAAGGAAGAGAAGGTGGAAGAAACAGGAAAATAAAGAACGACAGTGAGAGAAAGAGGAAGAAAAAGAATAATAATAGGAGGAAATTGAAAGAAAGAGAAGGAGGGAGGGAAGGAGGTAAAAAGACTATGAAAGGAGATAGAGAGAGAATTGAGAGAAAGAACGAAGACGGGTGAGAGAGAGAAGTGAGGGAGAAGAGTAGGGGGGAGATGATACACTTGTGGGGAGTTAATGGAGTCCTGAGGAGGAGAAACACACGGGGTGATGGGGAGGTTACTGTCACCCCAAGAGAGGACTGACGTCATAAGGCATCGTGTCGTATATTGAGGCCAGCAAACACACGCACACGCACACACACACACACACACACACTGAGGCCAGCAAACACACGCACACGCACACACACACACACACACACACACACACACACACACACACCACACACATACTCCTCCACACACTCCTCCACACCTCCTCCCCACACCTTACTCCTCCACACACCCCCTCCCTCCCACACACTCACTCCTCCCCACACACACTCCCTCCACACACTCACTCTTCCCCCCCCTCTCCCCACATCTGTTCTGGTCACTGAACCAAACTCTGGACCAAGCTTGTGACAGAAAAATGGCCAGGGAAGAAGACAGATCCAGACGACTCCCCACCCCCCACCGCCACCCCACTCCCCCACCCCCAGCCCCCACCCCCAACTCCCCCTTGGATGGGTGGCTGGGCCCCAATGTTCCAATATACCAAGTTCTAGTGAGTCCCTAACCTGACACATAACCTGTAATAACCAAAATCCTAATAACCCAACTTACTCTGACCAGGTGTAAACTTAACTAACCTAACCTAACCTCTCTCTCTCTCTCTCTCTCTCTCTCTCTCTCTCTCTCTCTCTCTCTCTCTCTCTCTCTCTCTCTCTCTCTCTCTCTCTCTCTCTCTCTCTCTCTCTCTCTCTCTCCATCAATTCCTATTCAATTCTTCGTCATTTTTCTGTTCCTCCTGACCATAATATGAGGGAGTATAATGATAATTGGAAGTCAAGTAATAATCTCCCTCACCCCTCACCCCCTCCCTCCCTCACCCTCCTCCCTCCCTCCCTCACCCCCCCCTCCTCCCCCCCCTCACCCCCCCTCCCTCACCCCCTCCTCCCCCCCCCCTCCCCTCCCACCCCCTCCCCTCCCACCCCCCCTCCCCTCCCCCCCAATTTCCAGTCCAAAGGCACTTTGGTATTGTTGTCTCTCTCCCTCACTATTGTTTCCTGGTGGAGGATGGTGCCCTACTCGAGGGTCAGAGTCTTCAGAGTTGTACTCGATGGTTTAAGAGATAATAATAGATTGCACACACACACACACACACACACACACACACACACACACACACACACACACACACACACAAACAAAACCTCAACATTAATCTCAACTTTAAATCTTTTACCAACAAGTAATTATTGGCACTAACTCCGGAGCTACTCGCTAAAGTTACTTACTGAAGTTACTTAAGAGACCAAATGCATGTTATTCCCTATTTTAATCAGGTTATGCAAATTTTTTCATGTTTATTGCGAGTTGAAAGAGAACGAGGATTATTATTATTACTCTCTCTCTCTCTCTCTCTCTCTCTCTCTCTCTCTCTCTCTCTCTCTCTCCCTTTAACAAACTACAACTCACAACACTACCACTGCACCACCACCACAACAACAAGGTAAACACACTCTACCTTCAGTAATTAACCTCAAACCTTAATTATTCCCCCATTAGAGTAACGATCCTTTTACTTCATTTTTTTACAGACAAACAAACGGACAATATATATTTACTCTATACATGGTAAGAAATAACACAATTACAAA